>NC_141875.1:20525303-20828333 GCF_056163025.1 Triticum urartu
AAGTTAGACGTCCTCTACTTTGTTGTTGCAAGTTTTACGTGGCTGCTATGGGCTGAGCAAGAACCGTTCTTACATATGCATCAAAGACCACAACGCAGTATAGTGATTGCTTTTTGATCTACAGAAAGAACCCTGTTCATTGAATCCAATTCAACTAAAGCTGGAGAAACAGACACCCACTAACCACCTGTGTGCGAAGCATGTCGGTAGAACCAGTCTCGTGTAAGCGTATGCGTAATGTCGGTCTGGGCCGCTTCATCCAACAATGTTGTTGAATCAAAAATCAAATAGTGATGGAAGCAATATGTATATACCCACGCCCACAACTCCTTTGTGTTCTACTCGTGCATATAACATCTAAGCATAAACCTGTCTCGGATGCCACTGTTGGGGAACGTAGTAATTTCAAAAAAATTCCTACGCACACGCAAGATCATGGTGATGCATAGCAACGAGAGGGAAGAGTATCGTCCACGTACCCTCGTAGACCGTAAGCGGAAGCATTATGAGAACGCGGTTGATGTAGTCGAACGTCTTCATGATCCGACTGATCCAAGTACCGAACGCACGACACCTCCGAGTTCAGCACACGTTCAGCTCGATGACGTCCCACCAACTCCGATCCAGTAGAGCTTCACGGGAGAGTTCCGTCAGCACGACGGCATGATGATGATAATGATGTTGCTACCGACGCAGGGCTTCGCCTAAGCACAGCTACGACATGATCGAGGTGGATTATGGTGGAGGGGGGCACCGCACACGGCTAACGATCAATAATCAACTTGTGTGTCCTAGGGTGCCCCCTTCCCCGTATATAAAGGAGTGGAGGAGGGGAGGGCCGGCCCTCTACTATGGCGCGCCCTGGGGAGTCCTACTCCCACCGGGAGTAGGATTCCCACCTTCCATGTAGTAGGAGTAGGAGAGAAGGAAAGGGAAAAGAGAAGAGAAGGAAGGAGGGGGCGCAGCCCCTCCCCCTAGTCCAATTCGGACTAAGCCTTGGGGGCGCGCAGCCTCCCCTCTGTCTTTCCCCTAAAGCCCAATAAGGCCAGTATACTCCCCGGCGAGTTCCCGTAACTCTCCAGTACTCCAAAAAATACCCGAATCACTCGGAACCTTTCTGACGTCCGAATATAGTCGTCCAATATATCGATCTTTACGTCTCGACCATTTCGAGACTCCTCGTCATGTCCCCGATCTCATCCAGGACTCCGAACTACCTTCGGTACATCAAAACACACAAACTCATATTACCCATCGTGACCGAAGGTTAAGCATGCGGACCCTACGGGTTCGAGAACTATGTAGACATGACCAAGTGACATCTCCGGTCAATAACCAATAGCGGAACCTGGATGCTCATATTGGCTCCTACATATTCTACTAAGATCTTTATCGGTCAAACCGCATAACAACATACGTTGTTCCCTTTGTCATCGGTATGTTACTTGCCCGAGATTCGATCGTCGGTACCTCAATACCTAGCTCAATCTCATTACCGGCAAGTCTCTTTACTCGTTCCGTAATACATCATCCTGCAACTAACTCATTAGTTGCATTGCTTGCAAGGCTTATAGTGATGTGCATTACCGAGAGGGCCCAGAGATACCTCTCCGACAATTGGAGTGACAAATCCTAATCTCGATCTATGCCAACTCAACAAGTACCATCAGAGACACCTGTAGAGCACCTTTATAATCACCCAGTTATGTTGTGACGTTTGGTAGCACACAAAGTGTTCCTCCGGTAAGCGGGAGTTGCATAATATCATAGTCATAGGAACATGTATAAGTTATGAAGAAAGCAATAGCAACAAACTAAACGATCATCGTGCTAAGCTAATGGATGGGTCAAGTCAATCACATCATTCTCTAATGATGTGATCCCGTTCATCAAATGACAACTCTTGTCCATGGCTAGGAAACTTAACCATCTTTGATTAACGAGCTAGTCAAATAGAGGCATACTAGTGCTCTGTTTGTCTATGTATTTACACATGTACTAAGTTTTCGGTTAATACAATTCTAGCATGAATAATAAACATTTATCATGTTATAAGGAAATAAATAATAACTTTATTATTGCCTCTAGGGCATATTTCCTTCAGTGCCCACCTCTGGTGCCCCCTGGACCGCCTCTTTGCTCTATAAATACCCCAATATTCCATAAACCCTAGGGGGAGCGACGAGATATTCATCCAGCCACCACAGAGTCCAAAGCCACCGGACCCAATCTAGACACCATCTCGGACGGGGTTCACCACCTCCATTGGTCCCTCTTCGATGATGCGTGAGTAGTTCTTTGTAGACATTTGAGCCCGTAGTTAGTAGCTAGATGGCTTCATCTTTCTCTCTTGATTCTCAACACAATGGTCTCTTGGAGATCCATATGATGTAACTGTTTTTGCAGTGTGTTTGTTGGGATCTTATGAACTTTGAGTTTATGATCAGTTATATCTTTTTATATCCATGAAAGTTATTTGAGTTTCTTTGATCTCTTATATGCATGATTGCTTATAGCCTCGTATTTCTTCTCTGATATTTGGGTTTTGTTTGGCCAACTTGATCTATTTATCTTGCAGTGGGAAGAGGTGCTTCGTAGTGGGTTCAATCTTACGGTGCTTGATCCCAGTGACAGAAAGGGAAACGACACATATGTATCGTTGCTACTAAGGATAAAACGATGGTGTGTATCTCTACATAGATAGATCTTGACTACATCATGTCATAGTTCTTATTGCATTACTCCATTTCTCCATGAACTTGATGCATGCTGGATAGCGGTCGATGTGTGGAGTAACAATAGTAGATGTAGGCAGGAGTCGGTCTACTAATCTTGGACATGATGCCTATGTAATGATCATTGCCTGGATATCGTCATGATTATTTGAAGTTCTATCAATTGCCCAACAATAATTTGTTTACCCACCGTTTGCTATTTTTCTCGAGAGAAGCCACTAGTGAAACCTACAGCCGGCGAGTCTTCTTTCTCATATATTTGCCTTTGCAATCTAATTTTCTCTTGCATTTATTTTCAGATCAACTAAACCAAAAACCCAAGAATTCCTTGCTGCAATTTTTCCTTATTTATTTTATTTAGCGTTCGATCTATCAATTTACTACAAATTTATCTCATGTCTGTTTTCCCATCTTGAGGTGTCGTACCCCGGAAGGGATTGGCAACCCCTTTAACACGTCGGGTTGCGAGAAGTTGTTATCTGTGTGCAGGTGCTGTTTACGTTGTGTTGCTTGGTTCTCCTACTGGTTCGATAACCTTGGTTTCGTACCTGAGGGAAATACCTACCGCCGTTGTGCAGCATCATCCCTTCCTCTTTGGGGAAATTCCGACCTAGCTTCAAGCGACATCAAAAGGAATTTCCTGCGCCGTTGTCGGGGAGGATCTTCAACATATACCAGGTTCCCGATCACAAATATCATCTCTCGTAATTTACATTATTTGCCATTTGCCTCTTGTTTTCCTCTTCCCCACTTCACAAAAAAAATTACTGTTTTATTCGCCTCTCTTATTCGTTCGCTGTTTTCTTGTCGGATCTGTTTTTGAGTGCAATCTTGTTGTGTAGTCATCATGACTCAAGAGAACACCAAGTTATGTGATTTCTCAAGTACCAACAACGATGATTTTATTGGCACTCCGATTGCTCCTCCCGTCGCTAGTGCTGAGTCTTGTGATATTAATACTGCTTTGTTGAATCTTTTTACGAAAGATCAATTTTCTGGTACTCCTAATGAGGATGTCGCATCCCATCTTATACCTTCGTGGAATTATGTGATATGCAAAAGAAAAAATATGTGGACAATGATGTGGTGAAGATGAAATTATTTCCGTTTTCCTTGCGTGATTCTGCAAAAATTTGGTCCACTTCTTTGCCTCACAATAGTATTGATTCTTGGAATAAGTGCAAAGATGCTTTTATCACTAAGTATTTTCCTCCCGCAAAAATTATTTCCCTTAGAACCCAAATCAAGAATTTCAAGCAACTTGAACATCAGCATGTTGCACAATCTTGCGAAAGGATGAAAATGATGCTAAGGAATTGGCCAACTCATGGGTTAAATCTTTGGATGATCATACAAATTTTTTATGCGGGGTTGAATTTTGTTTCTCGTAATCTTTTAGATTCCGTCGTGGGTGGTACTTTTATGCAAATTAGTTTGGGTGAAGCCGCGGATTTGCTTGATAATATTATGGCAAATTATTCACAATGCACTACTGCAGGATGCTGCTAACGCGACACTACGATTAGAGACCCTTCGAGAAACTGTGTGTGATGCCATAATCGCAAACAGTGCTATATGAAAACCATCAAAAAAGGTGAAAACGTTTGCAATGGAGGATGCGTCAAACACGGTTCAAATTTTAGTTGCGTGTGCGATCCAGGGCATACGGTTCAGTCCAAAGAACTGTTTGCGATGAGGCAGAACAAAAGAATCAGGCAGCCTGATGAAAGCGTGTGTGATATAGAGCACATGATTCACTAGGATGAACTGTTTGTGATTAGGCAACACAAAAGAAACATGCAGCCAGATGAAGGTGTGTGCGATATACAGCATACAGTTCACTCGGATGAACTGTTTGTGATCATGCAACCCAAAAGAAACGGTGAGCCAGATCAAGGTGTGCGTGATTGAGGGCATACGCTTCAGAAGGATAACTGTTTGCGATTAGGCAACGGAATAGAAACGGGTAAGCCAGATCAAAGTGTCTGTGATTGATGGCATACACTTCACATGGATGAACTGTTTGCGATTACCCACAACAAACTGAAATAGTTAGATAGATCAACGTGTGTGCGCTAGACGGGCACTCCCATTCTAATTAAAAGATGTGTGCTGACATTGCCTATTGCGGTGCACCCTATGGTGCAAACACCACGTACGCGGCCGAGAAGGCGTACGTGCCCATGTTACGCCTTCCGGGAATAGTGCCACACTTATAACCGTCAGTAAATTTTGAGCATGCGTCCCGTCACATTCCAAATTGCAAACCTGTTCACACCGATCAAAACCTAAACGGTTTCCCACTTAGGAGCATATTACTACGCGGTTATAAATACTACCACTCCAAGATGACTGCAAATTCCTCCTCAACTCCTCATCCACAAAAAGTCAAAAACAAACAAGTCATTCATCATCATTCCCTTGCGTCCTCCATGGCCAGCGTGAGTTCTGGGTCGAGATATTGCCACCAGGGAGAGGCGAGCCTGGAAGCGGGAGCACGAGAGATGTCCCGCCTCGCCGCGAAAGTAGCCAACATGTCCCGCCCCACAGCCGTAGCAGCAGAGAGGTCCCACCGTGCCGCCGAAGCAGCACAGAGGACCCGCCGCACCGTCGATGCAGTAGACTGGTCCGTTCGCGCCGTGGAAGCAGAAGAGATGTCCCGCCGCTCCGCGAATGAAACAGAGATGTCCTCTCACGCCGCGGCGGCCCAGGAAATTGCCTCGCGGGCAGGCAAGGACTCTTACAGGAGCATGCGTGCCCTCGTCCTTAGGCAGATGGATCAGATCTCTAGGTGGGCCAGGTTGCAGTATGACCCGCAAGCCTCGTTTGAAAAGTCTTCCGACGTCATCCGGCAACTAAATAAAAGCAACGCGAAGCTCCGGGCCGAGCGCAACCTGCTGAGGGCGAAGATCGTTGGAAGTGCGGAGCAGCAAGAGCAGACCACTGCCTTGTTTAAGAGGACCGGCGTCATCGTCGAGAAACTTATGGACGAGAATGCCATGCTACGCATTGAGAACAGAAGGCTGGTGGAGGAATCCGTGGATGCTCTCCACCAGCATCTTGAGGACAAGAAAGAGCTCATCGCCGCCCGCTGCGGAGATTAGTTCCTGATGTGGCTTCCTTCTTCCTTTGCCCTTGTGTATATCGGGTGTTGTCGCATGTCGCTTTTTTAATTATGTTTATAAATATGTAAGACAATTATTATCCAATGTCATCATCCTTATATTTATCATGCTTGCTATAAGTCGCAGTCGATGCTATATAGGTCCCTCGGATCTTACATCAAGATCCGTGCAAAACTTTCTTTTCAGATTTTCATTTTTCTCTCTTAAATCTCAGTCCAGTGAGACATATAGCCACGCTGTAGAACAGGTGCTCGGGCACCATTAATGAAGACGTTGGAAGGGAGGTGCGCGGCGGGTAGCGGTCAAAAGGGCTCTCCTCCCAATGAGCACGCGCAGGGGTCTGATCGCACGCCTTCCATACTCAAATAGCTACTCCTAGCCAATAAAAATGGCGACGCATGGACACACGTAATTGGTAGGTCGAACGCTCACAGTTTCAATAATACTTGCGTTTCCAATTTGTAATGTGACAACACTTGTTCCAAAATGATTTTCTTGATTGTTAATGTGTGCGCCTTCGCAAATCGGACAGAAAAATTACCACAACATGTTGGTGCCATGTCATGAGACCATGCCAAGTTTCATGATTTTCAGGCGTGTTTTGGAATTACAGGAATTAAAAAAACCAAGTTTCTCAATCTTTCCGGCCGAGCCACGACGCCCAGATGTTTGAATTTCACATTGCCATTTCTATTCCCTCCTTACGTCAGGATGTCGCGCATGCTTTAGTTCGGCCTTAATACCGGTGTCGGTATTCGGCTCCGCACGTTTTCAAGTCCGAACATCTCTAGGGTACTCTTCAGCGTCCCGAATATTGCACTATATGCATCAGCTCCGAATCATGTCTTTGGTCCATAGTTGGGTTGCCCGGCTCCTATGCTTACCACCTTATGCTCCACTCGTTCAGCTAAGGTAGTAAAGGGAGAACTATTGTGATTGTATTTCTGGTTCGTCCGGTCAAATACCTCGGTAGAGAAAGCCAAAAACGGATTGTCATGATAAAGCGAGAGTTGGTCGGCGATTCAGTGATTTACTACAAATCGTTAGTGATTTACTCAGTGTTATATGAGGGGATGGTCTTTGTCTAGCCGCGCGGAAAAGGCACCTTAATTCGGATTGCTGCACACGCACAAGGGGCTAGTACTTAGCCCCACCGTCAAACTCCTATGGCTAAGTGAAAGTAATAAAGCCGCATAGTCTGATTGCCTGGTTCACCATGCGGACACCCCCTTTACAAGCCAACACATTGGATAAAGTGTGGTCACACGCTACGCCGAACACCCCCGTAGCATCTATGTGGGGGCTGAAGCCGGCGACTGGCAACTTTCAGAATTAAACGGCCGCACAGGAGGAAAATTGCTTAAAGATAAAAGGCATGAATATATTACAAGCAAGGGATCATAACATAGTTTTTACAACACGCACATATCTACTCAAATATCACGTCCTTTGAGCACTGACCCTCTACTATTCGGGCTTCTGCTAGGACGTCTTCAAAGTATCTCTCTGGCTTGCGGTTGTCCTTGCCTTCGGGTGGGCCGGCGATTGCCATGTCGGTAGCCTTCATCTTTGCCCAGTGCATCGTGACGCGGGCAAAGGCCATCCGAGCACCCTCTATATAGGCCGAACACTTTATAGCATCAATCCGGGGTCGCGCATCGAGAAGCCGTTTCACCAAACTGAAGTAGCTGCCGGGAATAGGTTCGGCCGGCCAAAGCTGGACTATTCAGTCCTTCATGGCCAAGTCTGCCATCCTATGCAGCTCCATTAGCTGCTTCATCTGGTCGTTTAGAGGCGTCGGGTGCTCCGGTACTAGAAACTGCGACTAGAGTCGAGTTCCCCTCCTGGGCTTGGAAGAACTGTGCTGCATCGGCGACACTACTCGGAAGATCCGCAAACATGTCTGGAGAACTCCACACTCGAGTGAGCACGACCTTCTTCTTGTAGACGTTGTTGATGTCTACTACACAACCTTCTTCTTGTAGACGTTGTTGGGCCTTCAAGTGCAGAGATGGTCTCTCTCAAGCAACCCTGCAACCAAATAACAAGGAGTCTCTTGTGTCCCCAACACACCCAATACAATGGTAAATTGTATAGGTGCACTAGTTCGGCTAAAAGATGGTGATACAAGTGGTATATGGATAGTAGATAATGGTTTTGTAATCTGAAAATATAAAAACAGCAAGGTAACTAATGATAAAAGTGAGCACAAACGGTATTGCAATGCGAAGAAACAAGGCCTAGGTTTCATACTTTCACTAGTGCAAGTTCTCTCAACAATAATAACATAATTGGATCATATAACTATCCCTCAACATGCAACAAGGAGTCACTCAAAGTCACTAATAGCGAAGAGCAAACGAAGAGATTATGGTAGGGTACGAAACCACCTCAAAGTTATCCGTTCTGATCTATCTATTCAAGAGTCCGTAGTAAAATAACACAAAATTATTCTTTCCGTTCAATCTATCATAGAGTTCGTACTAGAATAACACCTTAAGACACAAATCAACCAAAACCCTAATGTCACCTAGATACTCCAATGTCACCTCAAGTATCTGTGGGTATGATTATACGATATGCATCACACAATCTCAGATTCATCTATTCAAACCAACACAAAGTACTTCAAAGAGTGCCCCAAAGTTTCTACCGGAGAGTCAAGACGAAAACGTGTGCCAACCCCTATGCATAGGTTCATGGGCAGAACCCGCAAGTTGATGACCAAAACATACATCAAGTGGATCAATAGAATACCCCATTGTCACCATGGGTATCCCATGCAAGACGTACATCAAGTGTTCTCAAATCCTTAAAGACTCAATCCGATAAGATAACTTCAAAGGGAAAACTCAATCCATTACAAGAGAGTAGAGGGGGAAAACATCATAAGATCCAACTATAATAGCAAAGCTCGTGATACATCAAGATCGTACCACCTCAAGAACACGAGAGAGAGAGAGAGAGATCAAACACATAGCTACTGGTACATACCATCAGCCCCGATGGAGAACTACTCCCTTCTCGTCATGGAGAACGCCGGGATGATGAAGATGGCCACCGGAGAGGGATTCCCCCCTCCGGCAGGGTGCCGGAATGGGTCTAGATTGGTTTTCGGTGGCTACGGAGGCTTCTGGCGGCGGAACTCCCGATCTATTGTGCTCTCCGATGGTTTTAGGGTATATTGGTATATATAGGAGGAAGAAGTACGTCGGTGGACCTCCGGGCTGTCCACGAGGCAGGGGGCGCGCCCAGGGGGGTGGGCGCGCCCCCACCCCCGTGGGAAGCCCGGGACTCTCCTGGTCCAACTTCGATACTCCGTGGGCTTCTTCTGGTCCAAAAATAAGTTCCGTGAAGTTTCAGGTCAATTGGACTCCGTTTGATTTTCCTTTTCTGCGATACTCTATAACAAGGAAAAAAACAAAAACTGGCACTAGGCTCTATGTTGATATGTTAGTCCCAAAAATCATATAAAATAGTATATAAATGCATATAAAACATCCAAGGTTGATAATATAATAGCATGGAACAATCAAAAATTATAGATACGTTGGAGACGTATCACATATCTTTGACCTCCAAATATACTCTACAAAAGAAAGGCCTTACCAGCCGCTATCTCCTTCGCCTGACAAATCTCTTCGCGAGCACTCCGGGACTCGACCCGTGCCTCTTTAGCTTCTTGGAGGGCTTTGGTGAGTTTGGACGATTGGGCCGAAGGCTTATCCTCCAAATCCTTACATTTGAGGATGGCATACTTAAGCTCCTGCTCGACTTCGGCCACCCGAGCTTCGTGTTGGCGGCGGGCGGCCTGCTCGGTCTTTAGTTCTGCAGCCGCTTTGTCAGCGGCCGCCTTGTTTGCCTTCACCTCTTTCTAGGCTTGGGCAAGGGCGCCTTTGAGGCTTTCAACCTCGGCCGCACCAACTATGCTCATAATCAAAGCATTACATGAGTTAAATCTCTGAATATAACTATCACTTATGACATACAACTAAACTTTTAACACTATACGCATACCTTGCATCTCATCGAACCGCTTGTTAACGCGGTCGATTTCTCCATCGGGGAGCTTAAGCTTCCGATTGAGTTCGGGGACTTCTGTGGCCTGGGCGGTCGCCGCCAATAGGGAAGCATGTTCCAATAACAGAGAAGTATATTAGCTTTCCCAACTTTTATGTGGATCCTCTGTCCAATTTCTCTTACACCGGACAGAGCCTCAGGGGCTACTATTTGTGTACAGGTATGTTCCTCTATATATCGAAAAGCGTTGAGATCATTACATCGCATACCTCGAAGCCTGTCAGTAGGCTGGTAAAAGCTTTGTTCAGTCCGCTCTTGGCAGACTGAACCTTCTCTACCACCACACTGATGACCCACAAGTATAGGGGGTCTATCGTAGTCCTTTAGATAAGTAAGAGTGTCGAACCCAACGAGGAGCAGAAGAATGATAAGCAATTTCCAGCAAGGTATTCTCTGCAAGTACTGAAACAAGTGGTAACGGATAGTTTTGTGATAGGATGATTTATAACGAGCAACAAGTAACAAAAGTAAATAAAGTGCAGCAAGGTGGCCCAATCCTTTTTGTAGCAAAGGACAAGCCTGGACAAACTCTTATATAGAGAAAAGCACTCCCGAGGACACATGGGAATATCATCAAGCTAGTTTTCATCACGCTCATATGATTCGCGTTCGGTGCTTTGATAATTTGGTATGTGGGTGGACCGGTGCTTGGGTACTGTCCTTACTTGGACAAGCATCCCACTTATGATTAACCTCTATTGCAAGCATCCGCAACTACAACAAAAGTATTAAGGTAAACCTAACCATAGCATGAAACATATGGATCCAAATCAGCCCCTTACGAAGCAACGCATAAACTAGGGTTTAAGCTTCTGTCACTCTAGCAACCCATCATCTACTTATTACTTCCCAATGCCTTCCTCTAGGCCCAAATAATGGTGAAGTGTCATGTAGTCGACGTTCACATAACACCAATAGAGGAGAGACAACATACATCTCATCAAAATATCGAACGAATACCAAATTCACATGACTACTAATAGCAAGACTTCTCCCATGTCCTCAGGAACAAACATAACTACTCACAAAGCATAAACATGTTCATAATCAGATTGGTATTAATATGCATATAGGATCTGAACATATGATCTTACACCAAATAAACCAACTAGCATCAACTACAAGGAGTAATTAACACTACTAGCAACCCACAGGTACCAATCCCGGACTTGGAGACAAGAATTGGATACAAGAGATGAACTAGGGTTTTGAGAGGAGATGGTGCCGATGAAGATGTTGATGAAGATTGCCCTCTCCCGATGAGAGGAGCGTTGGTGATGACGATGGCGATGATTTCCCCCTCCGGGAGGGAAGTTTCCCCGGTAGAACAGCTCCGCCAGAGCCCTAGATTGGTTCCGCCAAGGTTCCGCCTCATGGCGGCGGAGTTTCGTCCGAGAAGATGGCTTGTTATTTTTTTCCCATCGAAAGACTTCATATAGCAGAAGATGGCCACCGAGAGCCACCAGGGGGCCAACGAGGCAGGGGGCGCGCCCAGGGGGTAGGGCGTGCCCCCCACCCTCGTGGGCAGGGTGTGGCCCCCCTGGTGAATCTCTTCCGATGAGTATTTTTTATATATTCTGAAAACGTCTTCCGTGAAGTTTCAGGACTTTTGGAGCTATGCAGAATAAGTCTCTAATATTTACTCCTTCTCCAGCCCAGAATCCCAGCTGTCGGCATTCTCCCTCTTTATGTAAACCTTGTAAAATAAGAGAGAATAGGCATAAGTATTGTGACGTAATGTGTAATAATGATACATCTCCAACGTATCTATAATTTTTGATTGCTCCATGTTATATTATCTACTGTTTTGGACATTATTGGGCTTTATTATCCACTTATATATTATTTTTGGGACTAACCTATTAACCGGAGGCCCAGCCCAGAATTGCTGTTTTTTTGCATGTTTTAGGGTTTCGAAGAAAAGGAATATCAAACGGAGTCCAAACAGAATGAAACCTTCGGGAACGTGATTTTCTCAATGAACAAGACCCAGGAGACTTGAACCCTACGTCAAGACACAAAAGAGGAGGCCACGAGGTAGGGGGCGCGCCTACCCCCCCAGGCGCGCCCTCCACCCTCGTGGGCCCCCTGTTGCTCCACCAACGTACTCCTTCCTCCTATATATACCTACGTACCCCCAAACGATCAGATACAGAGCCAAAACCCTAATTCCACCACCACAACTTTCTGTATCCACAAGATCCCATCTTGGGGCCTGTTCCGGAGCTCCGCCGGAGGGGGTATCCATCACGGAGGGCTTCTACATCAACACCATAGCCCCTCCGATGAAGTGTGAGTATTTCACCTCAGACCTACGAGTCCATAGTTAGTAGCTAGATGGCTTCTTCTCTCTTTTTGGATCTCAATACAATGTTCTCCCCCTCTCTTGTGGAGAACTATTCGATGTAATCTTCTTTTTGCGATGTGTTTGTTGAGACCGATGAATTGTGGGTTTATGATCAAGTCTATCTATGAACAATATTTGAATCTTCTCTGAATTCTTTTATGTATGATTGGTTATCTTTGCAAGTCTCTTCGAATTATCAGTTTGGTTTGGTCTACTAGATTGATCTTTCTTGCAATGGGAGAAGTGCTTAGCTTTGGGTTCAATCTTGCGGTGTCCTTTCCCAGTGACAGTAGGGGCAGCAAGGCACGTATTGTATTGTTGCCATCGAGGATAACAAGATGGGGTTTTCATCATATTGCATGAGTTTATCCCTCTACATCATGTCATCTTGCTTAAGGCGTTACTCTGTTTTCATTAACTTAATACTCTAGATGCATGCTGGATAGCGGTCGATGAGTGGAGTAATAGTAGTAGATGCAGCCTGGAGTTGGTCTACTTGTCTCGGACGTGATGCCTATATACATGATCATGCCTAGATATTCTCATAACTATGCTCAATTCTATCAATTGCTCAACAGTAATTTGTTCACCCACTGTAGAATACTTATGCTCTCGAGAGAAGTCACTAGTGAAAACTATGGCCCTCGGGTCTATCTTCATCATATTAATCTCCTACTACTTAGTTATTTCCTTTGCTTTTTACTTTGCTTTTATTTTACTTTGCATCTTTATCACAAAAATACCAAAAATATTATCTTATCACATCTATCAGATCTCACTCTCGTAAGTGGTCGTGTAGGGATTGATGCACAAAATCTTTAATGGTTGGATGCACAAAATCTTAATGCGAAAGAACGTCACTTTATATTGCCACTTGTGATATGGACCTTTATTATGCAGTCTGTCGCTTTTATTTCTTCCATATCACACGATCATATAATGCTTATTTTCTCCCACGCTAATAAGTCATACATATTTAGAGAGCAATTTTTATTGCTTGCACCGATGACAACTTACTTAGAGCATCTTACTCAATCCATAGGTAGGTATAGTGGAATCTCATGATAAAACTGGTTTAAGGGTATTTGGAAGCACAAGTAGTATCTCTACTTGGTGCGATGAATTTGGCTAGCATGAGGGGGAAAGGCAAGCTCAACCATGTTGGATGATCCATGATAATATAATTTATCTCAGATGTTAGAAAACATAACCCATTACGTTGTCTTCCTTGTCCAACGTCAACTCCTTAGCATGTCATATTTTAATGAGTGCTCACAATCATAAAAGATGTCCAAGATAGTTTATTTATATGTGAAGACCTCTCTTTCTTTATTACTTCCTATTAATTGCAACGATGACAAAAACAATGTTTGTCAACCCTCAACAACTTTTATTCATCATACTTTTTTCTATGTGAGCTCATTACTCTCCATCAGACTCACATGATCTCTTTTTTTCTTTTTATTTCTTTCTCTTTTCTTTTATTCCCTTAGGATCATGGCAAAATAATCAAACCCTTGACTCAACACTAATCTTTATTATATATATATATAGCTCACGGACTCGATTACATAGAAGAATTATAAAGAAAAAGTCAATATACCAAGTACCCATCACATACCCTTATCTCCCGCATTACATTATTTGCCATTTGCCTCTCGTTTTCTTCTCCCCCACTTCACCCTTGCCGTTTTATTCGCCCTCTCTCTCTATCCTCCCTCTCTTTTTCTATTTGCCTCTTTTTGTCCGCTTGCTTTTTGTTTGCTTGTGTGTTAGTTTGCTTGTTTGTCACGATGGCTCAAGATAACACTAAATCGTGTGACTTCACCAATACCAACAACAATGATTTTATTAGCACTCCGATTGCTCCTCTTACCGATGCTGAATCTTGTGAAATTAATACTGCTTTGCTAAATCTTGTCATGAAAGATCCATTTTCCGGCCTTCCTAGTGAAGATGCCACTACACATCTAAATAGCTTCGCTGATTTGTGTGATATGCAAAAGAAGAAAGATGTGGATAATGATATTGTTAAATTGAAGCTATTTCCTTTTTCGCATAGAGATCGTGCTAAAGCTTGGTTTTCGTCTTTGCCTAAAAATAGTATTGATTCATGGAACAAGTGCAAAGATGCTTTTATCTCTAAGTATTTTCCTCCCGCTAAGATCATCTCTCTTAGAAACGATATTATGAATTTTAAGCAACTTGATCATGAACATGTTGCACAAGCTTGGGAGAGAATGAAACTAATGATACGTAATTGCCCTACTCATGGTTTTAATTTGTGGATGATTATACAAAAAATTTATGCCAGATTGAATTTTGCTTCTAGAAATCTTTTAGATTTGGCAGCGGGAGGCACTTTTATGGAAATCACTTTAGGAGAAGCTACTAAACCCCTAGATAATATTATGGTTAATTATTCTCAATGGCATACTGAAAGATCTACTAATAAAAAGGTGCATGCGATAGAAGAAATTAATGTTTTGAGTGGAAAGATGGGTGAACTTATGAAATTATTTGGTAGTAAGAGTGTTTCTTCTGATCCTAATGATATGCCCTTGTCTACTTTGATTGAGAATAATAATGAATCTATGGATGTGAATTTTGTTGGTAGGAACAATTTTGGTAACAACACATATAGAGGAAATTTCAATCCTAGGCCTTATCCTAATAATCCCTCTAATAATTATGGTAATTCCTACAACAATTCTTATGGAAATTATAATAAGATGCCCTCTGATTTTGAATCTAATATTGATGAATTCATTACTTCGCAAAAGAATTTTAATGCTTTTATTGAAGAAAAATTGCTTAAGATTGATGAGTTGGATAGGAACGTTGATAGAATTTCTCTTGGTGTTGATTATTTGAAACTTATATCTATTCCACCTAAGCATGGTATCAATGAGTCTCTCAAAGCCATGAGGATTTTCATTGATGAGTGCAAAGAAAGAACCGCTAGGATGCATCCTAAGAAAGATGCCTTTATAAGAGCGTGTTCTTCTAGTTCCTATGAAAATAAAGATGCAGATCTCAAATTTATTGATGTGTCCCCTATTAAATCTTTGTTTTTCAATATGAATCTTGATAATGATGGGACTGAATATGATCCACCTTTACCTAGAAGACGTTCCAAGAATTTGAAATTTTTTGATCTTGATGCTAAAATTGATAAAAGTGGTATTGAAGAAATTAAAACCCTAGATGTTGCTAAACCCACTATTATGGATTTCAAGGAATTTAACAATTAATATTGCTCTTTGATTGATTGTATTTCCTTGCTGCAATCCGTGCTAAATTCTCCCCACGCTTATAGTCAAAATAAAGCGTTTACTAAACATATCGTTGATGCCTTGATGCAATCTTATGAAGAAAAACTTGAATTGGAAGTTTCTATCCCTAGAAAACTTTATGATGAGTGGGAACCAACTATTAAAATTAAAGTTAAAGATCATGAATGCTATGCTTTATGTGATTTGGGTGCTAGTGTTTCCACGATTCCAAAGACTTTGTGTGATTTCTTAGGTTTCCGTGATTTTGATGATTGCTCTCTAAACTTGCACCTTGCGGATTCCACTATTAAGAAACCTATGGGAAGAATTAGTGATGTTATTATTGTTGAAAATAGGAATTATGTGCCCGTAGATTTTATTGTTCTTGACATATATTGCAATCCTTCATGTCCTATTATTCTTGGTAGACCTTTCCTTAGAACGATTGGTGCAATTATTCATATGAAGGAAGGAAATATTAGATTCCAATTTACATTAAGGAAAGGCATGGAACACTTTCCAAGAAATAAAATTAAATTACCTTATGAATCTATTATGAGAGCCACTTATGGATTGACTACCAAACATGGCAATACCTAGATCTATCCTTGCTTCTTATGCCTAGCTAGGGGCGTTAAACAATAGCGCTTGTTGGGAGGCAACCCAATTTTATTTTCACCCTGATTTTTGCTCCTGTTTAGTAATAAATAAATTATCTAGCCTGTGTTTTGGTTGTGTTTTTTGTGTTTAATTAGTGTTTGTGCCAAGTAGAACCGTTGGGAAGACTTGCGGAAAGTCTTGTTACACTTGCTATAAAAAACAGAAACTTTAGCACTCACGAGAACTGCTGCAATTTTTATTTGGAAACTGCTATTTAGTTAATTCTTTTTGCATATGATTAATATATAAATTCCTCACGTCCATAAATTTATTTTAGAATTTTTGGGGTTCCAGATCTTGTGCTAACTACAGATTACTATAGACTGTTCTGTTTTTGACAGATTCTGTTTTTCGTGTGTTGTTTGCTTATTTTGATGAATCTATGGCTAGTAAAATAATTTATAAACCATAGAGAAGTTGGAATACAGTAGGTTTAACACCAATATAAATAAATAATGAGTTCATTACAGTACCTTGAAGTGGTCTTTTGTTTTCTTTCGCTAACGGAGCTCACGAGATTTTCTACTTTGAGTTTTGTGTTGTGAAGTTTTCAAGTTTTGGGTAAAGATTTGATGGATGATGGAACAAGGAGTGGCAAGAGCCTAAGTTTGGGGATGCCCATGGCACCCCCAAGATAATCTAAGGACACCTGAAAGCCAAAGCTTGGGGATGCCCCGGAAGGCATCCCCTCTTTCGTCTACTTCTATCGGTAACTTTACTTGGAGCTATATTTTTATTCGCCACATGATATGTGTTTTGCTTGGAGCGTCTTGTATGATTTGAGTATTTACTTGTTAGTTTACCACAATAATCCTTGCTGTACACACCTTTTGAGAGAGCCATACATGATTTGGAATTTGTTAGAATATTCTATGTGCTTCGCTTATATCTTTTGAGTTATATAGTTTTGCTCTAGTACTTCACTTATATCTTTTAGAGCACAGTGGTGGATTTGTTTTATAGAAACTATTGAACTCTCATGCTTCACTTAGATTATTTTGAGACTCTTAAATAGGATGGTAATTTGCTTAAAATCCTAATATGCTAGGTATTCAAGATTAGTAAAATTTTCTTATGAGTGTTTTGAATACTAAGAGAAGTTTGATGCTTGATGATTTTTCTGAGATATGGAGGTAATAATATCAAAGTCATGCTAGTTGAGTAGTTGTAAAATTGAGAAATGCTTGTGTTGAAGTTTGCAAGTCCCGTAGCATGCACGTATGGTAAACGTTATGTAACAAATTTGAAACATGAGGTGTTATTTGATTGTCCTCCTTATGAGTGGCGGTCGGGGACGAGCGATGGTCTTTTCCTACCAATCTATGCCCCTAGGAGCTTGCACGTAGTGCCGAGGATTTTGATGACTTGTAGATTTTTGCGATAAGTATGTGAGTTCTTTATGACTAATGTTGAGTCCATGGATTATACGCACCCTCACCCTTCCATCCTTGCTAGCCTCTTCGGTACCGTGCATTGCCCTTTCTCACATTGAGAGTTGGCGCAAACTTCGCCGGTGCATCCAAAACCCCGTGATATGATACGCTCTTTCACACATAAACCTCCTTATATCTTCCTCAAAAAATCCACCATACCTACCTATTATGGCATTTCCATAGCCATTCCGAGATATATTACCATGCAACTTTCCACCATTCCGTTTATCATGACATATTCATCATTGTCATATTGCTTAGCATGATCATGTAGTTGACATAGTATTTGTGGCAAAGCCACCGTTCATAATTCTTTCATACATGTAACTCTTGGTTCATTGCATATCCTGGTACACCGCCGGAGGCATTCATATAGAGTCATCTTTTGTTCTAGTATCGAGTTGTAATCATTGAGTTGTAAATAAATAGAAGTGTGATGATCATCATTTTCTAGAGCATTGTCCCAAGTGAGGAATTATAAAAAAAGAAAAAAAAAGAAAGAAAGAGAAAGGCCATAAAAAAAGAGAAGGCCCAAAAAATGAGAGAAAAAGAGAGAAGGGACAATGTTACTATCCTTTGCCACACTTGTGCTTCAAAGTAGCACCGTAATCTTCTTGATAGAGAGTCCCTTGTTTTGTCACTTTCATATACTAGTGGGAATTTTCATTATAGAACTTGGCTTGTATATTCCAACAATGGGCCTCCTCAAGTGCCCTAAGTCTTCGTGAGCAAGCACGTTGGATGCATACCCACTTAGTTTCTTTTGTTGAGCTTTCATACATTTATAGCTCTAGTGCATCCGTTGCATGCCAATCCCTACTACTTGCATTAACGTCAATCGGTGGGCATCACCATAGCCCATTGATTAGCCTCGTTGATGTGAGCCTTTCTCCTTTTTGTCTTCTCCACATAACCCCCTCATTATATTATATTCCACCCATAGTGCTATGTCCATGGCTCGCGCTCATATATTGCGTGAAAGTTTATAGGTTTGAGATTACTAAACACTACAAAAAATACACTTCCGTGATGATACGTGTTTGTCATAGTAGGTCGCTTTTTTGTCATGCATGTACATCCATGACAAATTTATGACGAGGGAGAGGGGAGTGCATCTACATACCCTTGTAGATCACAAGCGGAAGCGTTCAAGAGAACGGGGTTGATGGAGTCGTACTCGTCGTGATCCAAATCACCGATGACCTAGCGCCGAACGGACGGCACCTCCGTGTTCAACACACGTACGGTTGGGAAGACGTCTCCTCCTTCTTGATCCAGCAAGGGGAAAGGAGAGGTTGATGGAGATCCAGCAGGACGACGGCGTGGTGGTGGAAGCAACGGTGATCTCGGCAGGGCTTCGCCAAGCTTAGCGAGAGGGAGAGGTGTCACGGGAGGGAGAGGGAGGCGCCAGGGGCTAGGGTGCGGCTGCCCTCCCTCCCCCCCACTATATATAGGACCCCTAGGGGGGCACCGACCCTAGGATATGGGATCTCCAAGGGGGGCGGCGGCCAAGGGGGGTGGCTTGCCCCCCAAGCCAAGTGGGGCGCCCCCCACCCTAGGGTTTCCAACCCTAGGCGCAGGGGGAGGCCCATGGGGGGCGCACCAGCCCAGCAGGGGCTGGTTCCCCTCACACTTCAGCCCATGGGGCCCTCCGGGATAGGTGGCCCCACCCGGTGGACCCCCGGGACCCTTCCGGTGGTCCTGGTACAATACCGATTACCCTCGAAACTTTCCCGATGGCCGAAACTTGGCTTCCTATATATAAATCTTCACCTCCGAACCATTCCGGAACTCCTCATGATGTGCAGGATCTCATCCGGGACTCCGAACAACTTTCGGGTTACCGTATACTAATATCTCAACAAGCCTAGCATCACCGAACCTTAAGTGTGTAGACCCTACGGGTTCGGAAGACACGCAGATATGACCAAGATGACTCTCCGGTCAATAACCAATAGCGGGATCTGGATACCCATGTTGGCTCCCACATGCTCCTCGATGATCTCATCGGATTAACCACGATGTCGAGGATTCAATCAATCCCGTATACAATTCCCTTTGTCAATCGGTATGTTACTTGCCCGAGAGTCGATCATCGGTATCCCAATACCTCGTTCAATCTCGTTACCGGCAAGTCACTTTACTCGTACCGTAATGCATGATCCCGTGATCAACCACTTGGTCACATTGAGCTCATTATGATGATGCATTACCGAGTGGGCCCAGAGATACCTCTCCGTCATACGGAGTGACAAATCCCAGTCTCGATTCATGCCAACCCAACAGACACTTTCGGAGATACCCGTAGTGCACCTTTATAGTCACCCAGTTATGTTGTGACGTTTGGCACACCCAAAGCACTCCTACCGTATCCGGGAGTTGCACAATCTCATGGTCTAATGAAATGATACTTGACATTCGAAAAAGCTCTAGCAAACGAACTACACGATCTTTGAGCTATGCTTAGGATTGGGTCTTGTCCATCACATCATTCTCCTAATGATGTGATCCCGTTATCAATGACATCTAATGTCCATTGTCAGGAAACCATGACTATCTTTTGATCAACAAGCTAGTCAACTAGAGGCTCACTAGGGACGTGTTGTGGTCTATGTATTCACACATGTATTACGATTTCCGGATAACACAATTATAGCATGAATAATAGACAATTATCATGAACAAGGAAATATAATAATAACCATTTTATTATTGCCTCTAGGGCATATTTCCAACAGTCTCCCACTTGCACTAGAGTCAATAATCTAGTTACATTGTGATGAATCGAACACCCATAGAGTTCTGGTGTTGATCATGTTTTGCTCTAGGGAGAGGTTTAGTCAACGGATCTGCCACATTCAGGTCCGTATGTACTTTACAAATATCTATGTCTCCATTTTGAAAACTTTCACGAATGGAGTTGAAGCGACGCTTGATATGCCTGGTCTTCCTGTGAAACCTGGGCTCCTTGGCAAGGGCAATAGCTCCAGTTTTGTCACAGAAGAGAATCATCGGGCCCGACGCATTGGGAATGACTCCTAGGTCGGTAATGAACTCCTTCACCTAGATTGCTTATTGTGCTGCCTCCGAGGCTGCCATGTAATCCGCTTCACATGTAGATCCCGCCACAACGCTTTGCTTGCAACTGCACCAGCTTACTGCCCCACCATTCAAAATATACACGTATCCGGTTTATGACTTAGAGTCATCCAGATCTATGTCAAAGCTAGCACCGACGTAACCCTTTACGACGAGCTCTTCGTCACCTCCATAAACGAGAAACATATCCTTAGTCCTCTTCAGGTACTTCAGGATTACTTTGGTACCTTCCTACCAAACTTACGGCAAGGTATACATCAGGTCCGGTACACAGCATAGCATACGTGATAGACCCTATGGCCGAGGCATAGGGGACGACACTCATCTTTTCTCTATCGTCTGCCCTGGTCGGGCATTGAGCTGAGCTCAATTTCACACCTTGTAACACAGGTAAGAACCCCTTCTTAGAATGATCCATATTGAACTTCTTCAATATCTTATCAAGAATGATCCATATTGAAAGACCAATGAGGCGTCTCGATCTATCTCTATAGATCTTGATGTCTAATATGTAAGCAGCTTCTCCAAGATCCTTCATTGAAAAACACTTGTTCAAGTAGGCCTTTATGCTTTCCAAGAATTCTATATCATTTCCCATCAACAGTATGTCATCCACATACAATATGAGAAATGCTACAGAGCTCCCACTCACTTCTTGTAAATGCAGGCTTCTCCATAAGTCTGCGTAAACCCAAACACTTTGATCATCTCATCAAAACGAATGTTCCAACTCCGAGATGCTTGCACCAGCCCATAGATCGAGTGTTGGAGCTTGCACACTTTGTCAGCATTCTTAGGATCGACAAAACCTTCCGGCTGCATCATATACAATTCTTCCTTAAGGAAACCATTAAGGAATGCCGTTTTGACATCCATTTGCCATATCTCATAATCATAGAATGCGGCAATTGCTAACATGATTCGGACGGACTTCAGCTTCGCTACGGGTGAGAAAGTCTCATCGTAGTCAACCCCTTGAACTTGTCGATAACCCTTAGCGACAAGCCGAGCTTTATAGATGGTTACACTACCATCCGCGTCTGTCTTCTTATTAAAGATCCATTTAATTTCTATGGCTCGCCGATCATCGGCAAGTCGGTCAAACTCCATACTTCGTTTTCATACATGGATCCTATCTCGGATTTCATGGCTTCCAGCCATTTGTCGGAATCTGGGCCCGCCATCGCTTCTTCATAGTTCGAAGGTTCACCATTGTCTAACAACATGATTTCCAGGACAGGGTTGCCGTACCACTCTGGTGCGGAACGTGTCCTTGTGGACCTACGAAGTTCAGTAGCAACTTGATCTAAAGTTTCATGATCATCATCATTAACTCCTCTCTAGTCGGTGCAGGCACCTCAGGAACATTTTCTTGAGCTGCGCCACTCTCCGGTTCAAGAGGCAATACTTCACCAAGTTCTACTTTCCTCCCACTTACTTCTTTCGAGAGAAACTCTTTCTCTAGAAAGGATCCATTCTTGGCAACAAAGATCTTGCCTTCGGATCTGAGGTAGAAGGTATACCCAATAGTTTCTTTAGGTATCCTATGAAGACACATTTTTCCGATTTGGGTTCGAGCTTTTCAGGTTGAAGTTTCTTGACATAAGCATCGCATCCCCAAACTTTTAGAAACGACAGCTTAGGTTTCTTCCCAAACCATAATTCATACGGTGTCGTCTCAACGGATTTCGACGGAGCCCTATTTAAAGTGAATGCGGCAGTCTCTAAAGCATAGCCCCAAAATGACAGCGGTAGATCGGTAAGAGACATCATAGATCGCACCATATCCAATAGAGTGCGATTACGACGTTTGGACACACCATTATGCTGAGGTGTTCCAGGCGGCGTGAGTTGTGAAACTATTCCACATTTCCTTAAGTGCGTGCCAAATTCGTGACTCAAGTATTCTCCCCCACGATCTGATCACAAGAACTTGATTTTTCTGTCACGTTGATTCTCAACCTCACTCTGAAATTCCTTGAATTTTTCAAAGGTCTCAGACTTGTGTTTCATTAAGTACACATACCCATATCTACTCAAGTCGTCAGTGAGGGTGAGAACATAACGATAGCCACCGCGAGCCTCAACACTCATTGGACCGCGCACATCAGTATGTATGATTTCCAATAAGTTGGTTCCTCGCTCCATTGTTCCCGAGAACGGAGTATTGGTCATTTTACCCATGAGGCATGGTTCACACGTGTCAAATGATTCGTAATCAAGAGACTCCAAAAGTCCATCTGCATGGAGCTTCTTCATGCGTTTGACACCTATGTGACCAAGGCGGCAGTGCCACAAGTATGTGGGACTATCATTATCAACCTTACATCTTTTGGTATTCACACTATGAATATGTGTAACATTACGCTCGAGATTCATTAAGAATAAACCATTCACCAGCGGAGCACGACCATAAAACATATCTCTCATATAAATAGAACAACCATTATTCTCGAATTTAAATGAGTAGCCATCTCGAATTAAACGAGATCCTGATACAATGTTCATGCTCCTGGCACTAAATAATAATTATTGAGGTTTAAAACTAATCCCGTAGGTAAATGTAGAGGTAGCGTGCCGACGGCTATCACATCGACCTTGGAGCCATTCCCGACGCGCATCGTCACGTCGTCCTTCACCAGTCTCCCCTTATTCCGCGGCTCCTGCTTTGAGTTACAAATGTGAGCAACCGCACCGGTATCAAATACCCAGGAGCTACTACGAGTACTGGTAAGGTACACATCAATTACATGTATATCACATATACCTTTAGTGTTGCCGGCCTTCTTGTCCGCTAAGTATTTGGGGCAGTTCTGCTTCCAGTGACCACTTCCCTTGCAATAAAAACACTCAGTCTCGGGCTTGGGTCCATTCTTTGGCTTCTTCCCGGCAGCTTGCTTACCGGGCGCGGCAACCCCCTTGCCGTCCTTCTTGAAGTTCTTCTTACCCTTGCCTTTCTTAAACTTAATGGTTTTATTCACCATCAACACTTGATGTTCCTTTTTGATCTCCACCTCCGCTGATTTTAGCATTGAATATACCTCAGGAATGGTCTTTTCCATCCCCTGCATATTGAAGTTCATCACAAAGCTCTTGTAGCTCGGTGGAAGCGACAGAAGGATTCTGTCAATGACCGCGTCATCCGGGAGATTAACTCCCAGCTGAGTCAAGTGGTTATGCAACCCAGACATTTTGAGTATGTGCTCACTGACAGAACTATTTTCCTCCATCTTACAACTGAAGAACTTGTCGGAGACTTCATATCTATCGACCCGGGCATGAGCTTGGAAAACCATTTTCAGCTCTTCGAACATCTCATATGCTTTGTGTTGCTCAAAACGCTTTTGGAGCCCCGGTTCTAAGCTGTAAAGCATGCCACACTGAACGAGGGAGTAATCATCAGCACGTGACTGCCAAGCGTTCATAACGTCTTGGTTCTATGGGATGGGTGCGTCACCTAGCGGTGCTTCTAGGACATAATCTTTCTTGGCAGCTATGAGGATGATCCTCAGGTTCCGGACCCAGTCCTATAGTTGCTGCCATCATCTTTCAGCTTGGTTTTCTCTAGGAACGCGTTGAAGTTGAGGGCAACATTAGCGTGGGCCATTTGATCTACAAGACATAATGTAAAGATTTTAGACTAAGTTCATGATAATTAAGTTCATCTAATCAAATTATTCAATGAACTCCCACTCAGATAGACATCCCTCTAGTCATCTAAGTGAAATATGATCCGAGTCAACTAGGCCGTGTCCGATCATCACGTGAGACGGACTAGTCAACATCGGTGAACATCTTCATGTTGATCGTATCTTCTATACGACTCATGCTCGACCTTTCGGTCTTCCATGTTCCGAGGCCATGTTTGTACATGCTAGGTTCGTCATGTCAACCTAAGTGTATTGCATGTGTAAATCTAGCTTACACCCATTGTATTCGAACGTTAGAATCTATCACACCCGATCATCACGTGGTGCTTCGAAATAACGAACCTTCGCAACGGTGCACAGTTAGGGGGAACACTTTCTTGAAATTTTGCGAGGGATCATCTTATTTAAGCTACCGTCGTTCTAAGCAAATAAGATGTAAAACATGATAAACATCACATGCAATCAAATAGTGACATGATATGGCCAATATCATTTGCTCCTTTTGATCTCCATCTTCGGGGCTCCATGATCATCGTTGTCACCGGCATGACACCATGATCTCCATCATCATGATCTCCATCATTGTGTCTTCTTAAAGTTGTCTCGTCATCTATTACTTCTACTACTATGGCCAACGCTTTAGCAATAAAGTAAAGTAATTACATGACGTTTATGTTGACACGCAGGTTATAAATAAATTAAGACAACTCCTATGGCTCCTGCCGGTTGTCATACTCATCGACATGCAAGTCGTGATTCCTATTACAAGAACATGATCAATCTCATACATCACATATATCATTCATCACACCCTTTTTGCCATATCACATCACACGACACATGCTGCAAAAACAAGTTAGACGTCCTCTAATTGTTGTTGCAAGTTTTTTCATGGCTGCTATAGGTTTCTAGCAAGAACGTTTCTTACCTACGCCAAAACCACAACGTGATATGCCAATTTCTATTTACCCGTCATAAGGACCCTTTTCATCGAATCCGATCCAACTAAAGTGGGAGAGACAGACACCCGCAAGCCACCTTATGCAACTAGTGCATGTCAGTCGGTGGAACCAGTCTCACGTAAGCGTACGTGTAAGGTCGGTCCGGGCCGCTTCATCCCACGATGCCGCCGAATCAAGATAATACTAGTAACGGCAAGTAAATTGACAATATCGACATCCACGACTGCTTTGTGTTCTACTCGTGCATAGAAACTGCGCATAGACCTAGCTCATGATGCCACTGTTGGGGAACGTAGCAGAATTTAAAATTTTCTACGCATCACCAAGATCAATCTATGGAGTCATGTAGAAACGAGGGAGAGGGGAGTGCATCTACATAGCCTTGTAGATCGCAAGCGGAAGCGTTCAAGAGAACGGGGTTGATGGAGTCGTACTCGTCGTGATCCAAATCACCGATGACCTAGCGCCGAACGGACGGCACCTCCGTGTTCAACACACGTACGGTTGGGAAGACGTCTCCTCCTTCTTGATCCAGCAAGGGGAAAGGAGAGGTTGATGGAGATCCAGCAGCACGATGGCGTGGTGGTGGAAGCAACGGTGATCTCGGCAGGGCTTCGCCAAGATCAGCGAGAGGGAGAGGTGTCACGGGAGGGAGAGGGAGGCGCCAGGGGCTAGGGTGCGGCTGCCCTCCCTCCCCCCACTATATATAGGACCCCTAGGGGGCGCCGGCCCTAGGAGATGGGATCTCCAAGGGGGCGCCGGCCAAGGGGGGTGGCTTGCCCCCCAAGCCAAGTGGGGCGCCCCCAACCCTAGGGTTTCCAACCCTAGGCGCAGGGGGGCGGCCCATGGGGGGCACACCAGCCCACCAGGGGCTGGTTCCCCTCCCACTTCAGCCCATGGGGCCCTCCCGGGTAGGTGGCCCCACCCGGTGGACCCCCGGGACCCTTCCGGTGGTCCCGGTACAATACCGATTACCCCCGAAACTTTCCCGGTGGCCGAAACTTGACTTCCTATATATAAATCTTCACCTCCGAACCATTCCGGAACTCCTGGTGACGTCCGGGATCTCATCCGGGACTCCGAACAACTTTCGGGTTACCATATACTAATATCTCAACAACCCTAGCGTCACCGAACCTTAAGTGTGTAGACCCTGCGGGTTCGGGAGACACGCAGACATGACCGAGATGACTCTCCGGTCAATAACCAATAGCGGGATCTGAATACCCATGTTGGCTCCCACATGCTCCTCGATGATCTCATCGGATGAACCACGATGTCGAGGATTCAATCAATCCCGTATACAATTCCCTTTGTCAATCGATACGTTACTTGCCCGAGACTCGATCGTCGGTATCCCAATACCTCGTTCAATCTCGTTACCGACAAGTCACTTTACTCGTATCATAATGCATGATCCCGTGATCAACCACTTGGTCACATTGAGCTCATTTTGATGATGCATTACCGAGTGGGCCCAGAGATACCTCTCCGTCATACAGAGTGACAAATCCCAGTCTCGATTCGTGCCAACCCAACAGACACTCTCGGAGATACCCGTAGTGCACCTTTATAGTCACCCAGTTACGTTGTGACGTTTGGCACACCCAAAGCACTCCTATGGTATCCGGGAGTTGCACAATCTCATGGTCTAAGGAAATGATACTTGACATTCAGAAAAGCTCTAGCAAACGAACTACACGATCTTTGAGCTATGCTTAGGATTGGGTCTTGTCCATCACATCATTCTCCTAATGATGTGATCCCGTTATCAATGACATCTAATGTCTATAGTCAGGAAACCATGACTATCTTTTGATCAATGAGCTAGTCAACTAGAGGCTCACTAGGGACGTGTTGTGGTCTATGTATTCACACATGTATTACGATTTCCGGATAACACAATTATAGCATGAATAATAGACAATTATCATGAACAAGGAAATATAATAATAACCATTTTATTATTTCCTCTAGGGCATATTTCCAACAAGAATCAAGATAGTCATGGATGTGCTGTCGTAGAAGTGTTCCATGACATTACCAAAATTATCATCACGGAAGTGTCCACTTCCATGACGATAAATCACGCGTCACAGAAGTGCTTTCGTCAAGGGTGACCGACACGTGGTATCCACCGTAACGGAACTCCGTTAAGCTATCGGGTCGGGTTTTGGATCCGATAACCCGTTAACAGCCCCAACCAATGGGGAATTTCCACGTGTAAAATTCTTATTGGCCGGACGAAACACGTGTCAGCTCGTCAGTGGTCAGATAGGCGCCTATGATATGTCAACATGTGGCACGGCCCAACAAGTTTAAAGGGCCGGCCCAACTAAAGGCCCACAAGATTTTGCGGACCATAATGGGTCGGCCAAGCTAAAGGCCCACGAGATCTTGCGAATCGTAATGGGCTGGCCCAGCTAAAGGCCCGCAAGATTTTGCGGGCCATAATGGGCCGGCCCAGGTAAAGGCCCACAAGATTTTTGTGTGCCATAATGGGCCGGCCCAGGTAAAGCCCGCAAGATTCTTGTGGGTCATAATGGGCCGGCCCAGCTAAAGGCCCACGAGATTTCGCCGACATTAATGGGCCAGCCCAGCTGTAGGCCCACAAGATTTTGAGGACACTAGTAGGCCGGCCCATTAACTGGCTGCCATGTTTTGGGCCAAATGTCAGCCCATATTTGATCCGGTCCATTAATGGCCTTCCACGCTCCGGGCCTAATAGTGGCCCATATGAGATCCGGCCCGTTAAAAGCCTACCACGTTCTGGGCCAAATTACGGCCCAGATCAGGTCCAGCCCTTTAAGAAGCTTTGGGCTCAATTATGGCCCATATCAGATTCGGCCCTCAACTGGACACTATGCTTTTGGGCCCACTCGCTAAAGGCCCACTTAGTAATTCGGCCTGATATTAGTTTTGGCCTGTTAAGGGCCCATTTAACATTTCGGCCCTATATTAATTTCGGCCTGTTAAAAGCCAGTCATATAGTTGGGCCTAACTACAGCCCTGTTTGCATCCGGCCTGCTCGCAGCCGATATCTGATTGGGCCAAAAAGGACCGATACAATTTTGGCCTGTTAAAAGCCCGTGATTTGATTCGCACAATCATGGTCCGGGGTTCATTTCATGCTGCTGCGTAACTAGTATGAATTAAGAACAAAGCTACTCTATACAATAAAGAAATTACGGCATAGTAACTTAGAATAAACCTACACTATACAATAAAGGGTTTAAGGTATATTACATCCACTGGGCATCGAAGTTCGCCACCAGTGATCATAGAGCGCAACGTAGAAGCAGATTACAAAAACTGGGTACCATTGCAGCGTAACAAAATAATACTGAACCGAGACCACTTCCAAGACAGTTCAAGAAAGGTTAGCCTTGCGGGGGAACTGCTGCGCAAGCTGCTGAGCAAGGCTGTGAGACCGGCCTAGCATGTCAGTCATAGCTTCCAGGTGTAGCTGTTTAGCGATGAGGTTCTCATTGGTGTTCTCCGCAATCTTTCTTAGAGATAGGACTTCAAGTCAAAGTTGAGTTGTAGAATGCCTTTCTGCTAGAACTTGGGATTGAAGAAATCGAACTGATTCAGACAACGAATTCTGTGAGCTTGTCTGACTGTTAGTGTCAAGTAACTTGAACACTGCATCAAGACAAGACTTTGGGGTTGTCTCGCTATCTTCAAGATGTTTTGCCTTCTTTGCTGCAATATATGTTGGGTTTGTCTCACAGACTTCAGCAGACTTGTGCATGCCATCAGGCATATCACCCTGAAACAAAGCAGAGAGATGACAGGTTTTCCACGTGTATAAAGAAAGATGATAACTGTTCTGTCAATTCTATCCAATTTCAAATTAGAAAATAAAGAGTATGTTCAAAATATCAATAGCATAATTTGGCATTGTTCGTAATGTGGGGAGCTTCACCACACTATTGGATTACCATGTCAACATAACAAGCATAGATGAAGGGCAAAGAAAATCATTGTATCTATTTTGGATAATGTGCATGGCATCTTGTTCATATCATCAGTCACATAAGTAAGATAAAACAGGAGATGACAAGGTGCAAACGTGGGCTGCTTCACCACACACTAGATTATAGATCTACAAAAACAAGCATACATATAGGGAGTATTAAGTAATGTGCATGGTATGAATAAAGAATTTGGTTTTACAAGTAAAACTTAGAACTTACGGTTCTTACGAACATGCATTTTGGTAGAAACAGCAAACTAAACAGCAGTAAACGATAGGGAGTATGAGCAAATTAAACAGCAGTTGAGGATAAAGGCTTTAGAAGGACTGACTTACATTAACAGTTAACACCGGCTTTATAATGCCCTTCTCCATGTCAAGGGAAGGATAACTCAAGAATTTCAGCACAAAATCTTCTTCATAAGCATTGCCTATACTTACATTTTGTAGAGAGTAATTATAGATATGATAATACTGGAAGGGGTAGATGATAATGAAGATAAGATGCAGATTGATGCTACATAATCAACTACCAATCCCTGGAAGTACAAGTGTTACAGGACAAAATGTACTGACAAGAGCAATGGGCTACACTTGTGCACTGGCATTGTCTGTGTATTCTACTTGTTGGTAAGATTCAATATAGATCTGATCTTTTTAGTAAATGGTGGGCGAGGGAGATAAGATGCAGAATGCTACAAAATGAACCAATCCCTCTTCCCATAATACAAGAGTGTTTTGAACACTGGTGTACTATACAAAACGTTCTTATATTATGGGATGGAGGGAGTAGCTGTTAATGTAAGTACAGTGATGGACCATGTTCAGTCCTTACAAGAGGACTGCAGAGCTAAACCTCTTCAAAAGCATTGGGTTGATTCTAAATTTATGTAAGAGTCCATACGGATCTTATAATGTCCACCAAATGGACGATTACGAGGCTAACATGTGCAGTGATGCTACATAATCAAACAGCTATGAAAGTAAATATGGTCATACAGGGCAAGAGGTACTCACAAGAGCAATGCAGTGTGTAGTATAGTTGCGAGATTCTGTGCTCCCTTGAGAACGAATGTTCTTCCGCTAACAGTTTTCATACAAGTGAGACATTAAGGCAAATGCAGAAATGTAGTTCAAATTGTGATGTGATATCATAGACAGTACCTGACGCTGCAGCCGAGACCAATGTGTAACAAGATTATTCCAGTCACCGTCGGATAAATGTAGCACCGAAGACTTTACAGAAATTTCGTTCAGAGGCTTGCCATCGAAGTGCGCTTGCCTCAGGTAGGAACGATACTTCATCAACGAGTGCTTGAAAAGCGCAACAAACCTTGCTCGTCGTCACAATCCAGTTTGCGCCTCGCCTATTTAAAGGAATGAAATCTTGTGTCTTCTGTCAGCAGAAACATATGCAGTAATGACCATGAATAACATTAGTACATTACTTACGCGTAAGTTGCGGAGGAAGACTGGAAATTGTTCTGTGTCTGTGGTATAATATTTCCATGAAGGAAAGATGCGCACAAAGTTCCTGACAACAACATAAGCTTCATCTTCTAAACTGGGAAGAAATGGAACAGGGGTCCTATTTGCTGCAATTGGAGCTCTCTCTGGTTCGAAAAGGGATTTGGCAACTGGATTTGGTGTACTCTTTGCTGGAATGGGGGTTTTGCGTCATACAGCTGGTGCTATGTCAACTGGCATAATCATACTGTTTGCTGTAGTTGGGGTCTGCTGAGTTGGGGCATCAGAAATGACCAGTGTAGTAGGGCTAGAGTCTGCTAGAGTTGGGGTATTTTGTGGGTTAGGTGATATTGTAACTACACCTAATGAGCTATTTGATTTATTAGGTGCCACTACCTTTTCAAAATACTTTGCTTGTGCTCCTCCATGATCAACAATCGCCCTCTTCCTTTTGAACGTCTGATACACAAGAACATCATTTGAATGGATAATTATGGTATGATGACAGATGGAATATGTACTGAAAATGGATAGGCAGGGCGTATTCACATACACGATGCGTAAACTAAGCTAATGGCAGTTCAACAAAGTAGAAGCAATGCAAAGAATCAGTTGCAAGATATGTGCGAGCAATGTAACCTTGGAAAGTTAGAGCAAGTACCTTGATGGGTGAATAAGATAGGGCATCTTCCTGTGACTCCTCCACTAGGGAGCTACATTGACTTAGGTCTCCCTCTAGCTCAGAATCACTATTAGGATCATATTCTGAGCATGAATCTGTAGGTGGAGAGTGTTTGCATTGCATTGCATCCAGACTTGATTTCAGTCCCTTAATGCCAAGATTGACAGCCATGGCATTGTTCTGCTTTATTCTTTTCATGCACGCAAGCTCATAATCATTATGATGCTGTTCAGAATCTGAGATTCATGAAAACATAAAAATTAGTCAGATTATGTATGGAATGCATTGCAGTTTCAACTCGGAGAGTGTCTCCCTATAAACCCCTGCATATGCAAAGTTCACCTCCCAAACCGTGCTGACCAGACCACACACAGAGATACACACCCGAGCGGCGAACATGCATTTTCGAAACTAATTTAGGAACATTTAGCTGACCAATTAAACAACTCTGTTTTAATAATATCAGATTCGTATTTGAACAACTAAGCTTGTTTAGCTTGATGGGTGTAGCAGTGTTATTATGAAACGAAGCACGTATTCTAATCGTATAGTGATCATAAAAGGGGGAAACTCTAAGCATATATTTTTTAGCAAAAGAGGGTTTCCCCTCTGATTTCTATTAAAGAAACCACCACGGAACCAACATGATCAATTAAACCCTAAGCATGATCAATTAAACCGTATTATGGTTGTGCCATGGCAGATTTGAAGCTGCAAACCGGAGAAATGATATTTAGCATCCATTGTTTGCTTCGAACTAAGAACTAAATTCTAAGAGCTGAAAAGAAAGTAGAGTAACCAAGTTAAGATCTATTTTCTGGTTGAGAACAAAAAGTTGAGGAGATATGAAGTACCACCTCTCTTGCGGTGCCGTGTAGGCATCGGGGGTGCGATGGCTGTCGGTGGCGTTGAAGCAGATCTGCGACGGTAGACGGGTGCATCGGGGCATAAGTCCCGTTGCAGTGGAAGAGAAGGTCGTGTGAGCGGCCCCGGCAAAGAGGACAACGGCGCCGATGAAGCAAGAGGACGCGATGCAAGGCTATTGGTCCGTCCCCGTGGATGAGAAATGTCCATCTCTAGCAGTGGACGACGCGGTCTTGGTAGGCGCTCTGGCATGGTGGAGGACGGTGGCGATGGATGTGGTGGAGGACGGCGGCGATGGATGGGGTGGCGGACAGAGGCTGCTGTGGGAATGGGGTGTTCTAGCGTAGACGGTGTATGAATGGGAAAATGGAGGGAGAGGTACGGGGAACCATGTTTTTGGGACGCGCCTGTTTGAAATATGGGAAAGTTATGAACTTATCCCCCGTTTCAAATTTGGACGTCTCGTCGGTTGGGGATAGGACGGTAATCTCGCATATCCCAAATATTTGCTGGTAACTATTTCGGGCAAGGAGAGGGTGTTTTGCCGCCCACGGTTGGCGCCCACGGTGTATGAACGGGGCTGACTGGTAGGGCGGTTGTGTCACGTCTGATGGAAGTTACACTTCTGCCCCTATTTAAAATATTAGCATACATCTATTTTGGATGAGGAGAGTTTATTTTGCCGCCGACCATGTATGAATGGGGAATGGAGGGAGAAACAGAGGTCTTTCGGACGAGCTTGAATCAAATGAGTTTTGCCGTCCATGTTTTACGCCCACCGTGTTGGAATGGGCTCAGAGGCGGTCGTGTCACGTCTAATTGAAGTTACTAACCTGCCCCTATTTAGAGCAGTGGAAATCGGGCCGATGGATTGTCCGTGTAATGGGTAGACAATAATTTCCATCTCCCAAACACATGGCTTCGGGCAGCCGATGTGGGAGTGGACATTTTGCTGTTTCTTTCGAATTTTGGGACAATAAGCATCCACGTTTACCCTGGCAACTAAATTCGAATCCATTTTGTATTCCTATATGAATCTTTATAAATCATTCTATGTGTTTTTATATATCTTCAAAAGGACGACAAAGATGTATTGCACTGTCATATATGAATATGGTTTACAAATGCCGATACTCAAATTCAGAAACTAGAATCCAGTTTAAGGTGAATTCGAATATTTGGAACACTTCATGTCCAACTCAAATGTCACACGCAACATAATGTGTACTCCCATTTAGATATGTACACAAGCGATGTATCAAGATTCAAATACCGAGTCAATCAACCAAGAATGTATGGAACTAACAGACATATTAACACTTATAGAGTATATGGATCAATAATATCAACTAACATACATAAGCCAGGCCGCTGTACTTTTTTTGGGCTACAACAACATCCTTTTTTTAGCCAGCATCTTGGCCCTTTCCGATGCGTGCCACTTATGGTCCATCTATACTACTATTACTAAATGCACATTCAGCCCAACTGGCATATTTGTTGGTCTGGCACAGCAATCCAAATGAAATGTCTCCGAGTCTTATCAATTAATACAGACTTGTCCTCAAATAAAATTACAAACAAAAAACAAAAAAACAATTATTACATGATCTCTAAAACAAATGGTTTGATTGATTACATGAACAGACAACACAAAGGTTATTCAACTATGGAAAGAACATTTCACCTATGATTTACCAAGTAGGAATTTAATTTCCTTTTTTCCTTCAGGACCTTAACAATCTGGTCAGTCTCAGCTTGCTTCATTTTGAAATCCACCAAATATTTAATGGTTGTCTTGAGTATTTCCTGTGATTGTGCTGTTTGCTTCCCCAACATGTCAACTTCATCTCTAAGTGCAGAAGCAGAATCTCTTTCTACCACTAGTTTAGCCTCTAGAGCATCAGCAGTTGGCAATTCATAATGCACGATTGGGCCGGTGCCACTGCTGTGGGATGATGCAACGTCCATGGGGACCTCGCTCTTTGATCTTGGGCTAACCTGTTTCGCCATTAAAGTTCCGATTGGATTCAGAAAAGTTGAAGTTAGCAAAACATCTCAACTGGGAGTTATAACAGCAAACCAGTTAAACAAACAAGGAATTAAAGAGTTTCAATTGGATGCTGAAAAGTAGTTATTAACATCATTGTAACCCGCTGTTGCAGCAACAAAGCAGTTAAACAAACAAGTAGATATTTAAGTTAAGGCAAACAGGTAATTCTTAACAGTAAATATCAAACACATAGATAGGCGCAGTCTACAATATGATTAATAGGCCATGCCATTATGTAATCGGTAGCAAACTAAATTAAGCCAAGCAACGTAATTGAACAATTTTGCAATAAGTGCCTAACTAAAATTCCGAGAAGCAGGTAACTGAACTTACGCTAGTTCTTTGTACAGGCACACTGCAACTTCTTTTTCGCTTACATGGTTGTACGAAGGAGTCCATGGCATTAATTGCTTGGATACGAAGTCCCAATACTTCTTTCTTCCCACACTGCATGGGTAAGTCGAATGGTTAATCTGGTAAGATGGTGCGTCCTTGATATGTTATATGAGGACGTGTAGTCAGACTAGTTGTAGCCAAACACATCACACTGGCTTTTACTGTATATTTCATGCGATTACTTTTGGCATATCGAGATCTAAGCAATCTACAATAGGATGAAAAGACTGGCATCCTTCACATTATTGCCGAACTCAGTTCATAGAAACAAGCAATTCAACCATTCTGTGGGTAAATCAAAAGCGCCACTGGAATATTTTTCACTATCCAATCATACACGCAAAAAGGGGGCGACGCCACCATAGGGGCTGGTATGGGCGGCCGCCTCAGGTGGCTGGAAAGTGTGCACCTAGTTTGAGTCGTCCAGGTTGGCCCATGCTAGTTTTGTTCGTCCCAACGCACGAGCAGGGAATGTAAAAAATGAAGAAAAATGTTTCAATTTGGATGGGCCAATAACATAAGTGCAAGGCAGGCCCTATAGCAGGCTCGCGGCCCAAACGAGTGCCTCCCATATCGATCGACAGCAGGAAAAATCCCAATTCATTCGCTCCAGCCTCCAGTCTGGTTCGCTCCTAACCTAGCCGCCGCTGTACAGACCGACATAGCACGTCCTCGAGCCCTCATTGGAGGGCGGTCGCCGGGCTTCAAGCGAACGGAAGGACAAGAAGATGAAGATCCAACCCTGGGTGTAGCCTGCATGGGAGGCAGCGGCGGCAGCACGGGCATGGCATCGACCTTGCGCAAATGGACAGTCGCTAATTGCAAGAGTAGCATGCGCAACGAGAAGGTACATCACATCTCTGATTATATCTAATTCAACTCTTCAATTTCTTGCCAATAGTTAAACCTGACGGTGTTGTAAAACTGCTTGTATGTAGGGAATCTATGAGAAAATGAAACCAATTTCTACTTATTTTATAACTCCCCCAATCAATATTGAACTGACTGAATCTGATGTATCTAATCAAGTTTCCGGTGCAAACATACAAGCTCATGTTGTTCTTGAGCCTGAAGTGTCTAATGAACAGACTGCTAATGAAGGATTTGATGCAAACATTTTACATGCTCCTGGTGATGAACATATAGTGTATAATGAGGGATCTAATGCAAGCATTTTGCAAGCTCATTGAAGGATTTAGTGTCTAATGATGATCTACTATGTTGAGAGAGACAGAGATTTGCAGGCATTGATGACAAGCAAATTATAGTGCATTTTTATAGCTTGAGGAAACGTCGAGGCCATCTACCAGAAAGTCCTTGTATCATGACAACATAGCATAAATACTTTTCTAATCTGTTGTTTGAAACTATTGCCATACTTCAGCAGGATAGATATATTGATATGCAGTTTGCGCACTGGTTATACGTGCAATTACACTTCGATATTTTCAGCCAGAGAACGAATAATTCAAGAAGGTACAGACCATGTTTGTAGTCCTCGTACACCATGTTGCATTTTGTGTTTTTTGGTGCTTGCATCATTTAGTGTTTATAATCTGAACTCCTTTGGATCATTAGCTGGTGTTCAAAGTGCATGTAGCTTCACATTTCTCAAGTTATGTTGATTTCCGGAGTGCAAGTGCCTTCGTATTTTTTAAGCTAAATGTTCTCCCCTGGTAACTTGAATTCGTGGATCAGCCACTTCACACAAATCATACACGAATGCTAGTACGAATTAAATTAAACGCAGGGACTTACACTAGCTCGTTGTACAGGCTCACTGCAGCTCTGCTTGCGCTTGGGATGTTCCATGTACAAGTCCATGTTACCACTTGCTTGGATGTGTAGGCCTTGTGCTCCTTGCATCCCCCTCTGCATATTTGACACGGCGAATGGTTGATCAAATAAGAGGAATCGACCTTGATGTTGTACCGGAGGACAGATACTTACAAGGTTATACGGGTGTGCAAGATGTGTACCAGATCCCGTAGTGCCGTCATGCTTCGCTAAAATATGGATTTGCTTGTTTCAGATGATATCTCCAGAATAAATAAGAGTTAAGGTCAGAGTTGCATAGGCGTGTAGCTAAGAGAGCAGTGAAAGGATATCCAAACATCGTCGGAACAGTGCACAAGGGAGTGATGTGTGGATACCTAGTTCGGGCTGGCGTTTGGGCATGCTCGCCTAGCTAGAGTGCGGGTTACTTCAGAGTCGTTGAGGGTGATGCGCTGGCGTTGGCTGGCCGCGCACAGATGCAGATCTTGAGTGGCAGCGGAGCGCTACGATGCGGTGGACAAGACTGTTGGTGAAGCCCCAACGGCCTCGGGGGGCGGAGGTGCGACGATGTGCTCGGTGAAGTAGTCCCGGTGATCTAGGAGACGGCGTTGGTGAAGCGCACCTGATGCGATGGAACTCGGTGTCTGTGAGGCACGTCGGTTGCGGCGGCCGACGTTGTCGGTTGACCACCCGGTGAGGTGGACAAGGGCGTAGATGAGGTAGCTCCGGTGCGGTGGTGAAGTGCGACCGTCGTCTTCGTCGTCGTCGTCCGGCACAGAGGTGGGGAACAGTGGGGAAAGAGACGAGACGAGGGGCGATTCGAGGGTTGGCAGCGAATTAGGGATTTGAGCAATCTGGGCGCAGAAGGGGACGGTGGAGAAGAGAGATTTTGCAGGGCTGGAATTGGGGCCGCCAGATATTTCAATCCGAAACGTGGAAGCGCGAACTTATATTGTCGTCGTCCTTTTTTGGGGGGAGGGGGGTGGGTGGCTGGGTGCTACGCGTCCGTCCGACACACGCGACCACCCCGACAGGACTATGCTTCGGTGCCTTAAGGCACCTGCCTTTGTGTCCATGACATATGGGCCCAACAGGTGGCTGGCCCACATGTCAGTGACGCAAAGGCAACTGCCTTTAAGGCACCGAAGCAGCATCCACAACGACACGACCCTGGTTTGCCTGGTGCGCCTACATTTGAGAATGCAAACGAATCTTCTTTCATTTGCAAAAAAATCTGTATGTATTACCATGCCCGTGTTTTCCTTGCAATAATTAGTCATTCGAAACGAGATACTCCATCTGTTCACTTTTGTAAGTCGTTTCAAACAACTTAAAAAGAACTGTTTTGCACATTATCTGAAATGTCTTCAAGGTCTTATAAAAGTGAACAGAGGGAGTACTATAAATTAATTAATGAGGAGTTATTTGAAAAAAAATCAAAACGGTACCCACGCTAACGTGGATTAGAGTGTGTCTCACATAATTAGTTATTTGAATTAGAGTGTGTGTCACGTAGTTAGTTATTTGAATTAGAGTGTGTGTCACGTAGCAATCTCCAATTCTAACATGGATTTCGCATTTCACTGTATCCACTCTACTTTTTTAGTACAAATGCATATGTATATGATGAACACCATGGTAGTGAGAAAACTTTTGGATGGATTCAAACATATGGCCTACAAAATAGCACAACAAACGGAGTCAATGTCAACTTTTCGAAACTTAGTATGGCACGAATTCGAAATAATTACCCGTATGCCTGCTCCTCGGTTCAAATCTTACAATGTACACCAAATTGAAACATCGATATTAAGTCACGTACTATGTACATTCAAATGTTGTTTTTAGCCCCCCCCCTCCCCCCCGCGCACAAACGCTACATACTTCCTGTATCGGTCAATCTTCCTCTCCTAACCACCTTAGGAAGCTATCGGTTTCCAACACACGTTCATTCTTTCTCTCCATGTTTCGATCTCTAAGTCTCTCAACTACACAACCCCTTTTTCCACTCTGTTACCAAATGTATTTACCTCACACACCCGCCATTGCACCCCATGCCGAGCTCTCTCTCCCCCCTCTCTCCCTCTCACCCTCTCGCGCTAAAAATATGCATTGCCTATCTAGCCCCCCAACCTCTCGTGCATGCGCATGCACGCACGTTGTATATCTAGGTCACTCCCTCGAGACTGTCTCACTCTTTCTTCCGCACGGCGGGCCACACTCGCTCAATCTCGCTCTCTTTATCCGAGTCTTGTTTAACCTCGTTTACTTTCACACACAAATGATATATCTCCCTGTTCGGGCCTCGATCGACACACTCTATACTCTCTCACGCAGATTGTCTATCTAGGTCAGTCCATCCAAGCCGCCACCACTCTTTCGACCTCATGGTGGGCCACGCTCACTCAATCTCTGTCTCTCTCTCTCTCTCCGTATGTCTCGATTGACCTCACTCTTTCTCGGACAAAAACGATATATCACCATGTTTGAGCCCAGTTCGACCTATTCACATTGTATACTCTCTCACGCACTTCGTCTATCTAGGTCACTCTCTCCAACCCGTCTCACTCTTTCGATCGCACGGCGACCCTATGTGATCGGTTGACCTTGCTTCCTCCCATGCACAAAATATATCTACACGTCTTCACTTACTGGTGGGTTCCATGTGTGCTCTCTCTCTCTCTCCTCCCCTTCTTCGTTTAGACGCACGGGCAAACAGGAAGTACTCGCGGGCGATGTTGCCGTTGACCATATCTGGATGTGTTCACAAGTCACGGCACCAGTTTCACGTACTAGCAGCACTAGTCAGTGTGTATGTGCAATGCACGTTAATTTGGATGTATATTAAGTGCATGCGGATATTAACTACTAGGATATTATTTGCGTGTTGTCATGTGATTAGCACTATTTTTGGCATGAAATTAACTGCACGCTAAACGTGTTGAGCGCTCGACATTGAAGCAGTCTAGGTCATTGGATGACAAGGAATACATGTGGCTTGATGACGTTTTATATTTAATTTGATACGGCTCTAGCAGAACATTCAATCGGTCAAACCATACATTTCATTCAGTCTGACTCCGACTTTAAATTATACGACGATCGATATAAAATAAACATAAATGATAACGTTCGGATTTTAAGCATGGCAATCCGAACGTTTTTCATGGCAAATTTAGATTACGCGGTGGCGGCGGGGGCGTCTCGCGGTGGGAAGCGGCTCCTCTGCCATGCTCTGTGTGTTGTCGGGCCACTGACCGACGGCGACGGCGGCGTCTTGCGCCGTTGTTGGCGTACTCCTAGACGTTGGCCTAGCTTCAAGGAAGGCCAAAATGTTCTAGACTTCGGAGCGAGTCGACTGGCGGGAGGAGGCGACTGGTGTTGGTGCAAGAAAGCGGTCGACGGCGGCCATCCATGCCGCTGAGGGGGGCACTGGCACTCGCGCGGGGACACGCGTTGTCAACGGTGCGGCGAAGACATTCGTGTGCACGGGCACCAGCGCGGGCGCGCACGTCAGTGCACGCGCAGGCGCAGGCGCTGGCAGGTGCACGGGCACCGGCACGGGCGTGCGCGTCAGTGCACGCGCAGGTGCATGCGCTGGCAGGTGCACGGGAGCGTGAAAGTCGGCGGGCACCTCGTGGAACCCCGTGGGATCAAGCTCGGCGACAATGTGCGGCTCCCAGCCCATCAATGCCACGGGGATGGGCGCTGGCGCAGTCGGCGTGACGGGAGCCGGAACGGGAGCGGGGACAGGCGCGGCGTCTTCCCGCAAGGCCAGTTCAAGCTCGTCCCAAAGCACCTTATGTTCTTGAGACTCCGGCTGGGTGTCTTCCTTAGGAAACTAGAACACTAAGGGCAGACCATCGTGATGCGGCATGGCATACGTTTAGGTCAGGCTAGTTGGAGGTAGACGACAGGAGAATCGGAGAGGAAGAGAGAGGATTGTAGCGATACTCCCTCCTTTCCGGTTTATGAGGCTCAATTCAAAAATCTCACCAACCAAGGTAGATGGTGAGTGGTGGAATACTTTTTGTAGTTTGCAAAAGCACCCAATTAATGCTCTTGTTTTTCTCAAAAAAATATGTTTACCAATGCATTAATTGCAATGCATGCATGCATAAATTACATGCATTGGTCAATTTTCTCTTAATACTTGCATGCAATGATTTAATTTACCTTGAAATCTAAACATGTGATGGGAAACAACAAAATTGAGCCTTATAAAATGGAAAAACTAATATTTTGAGAAAAGCCTTATAAACCAGAAAGGAGGGAGTACCGGGTAGTGCGGGGTTGATTTTAAACTGCGGCGCCGGCGACATTAAAAGTGGGAGCAGTTGGGACGACGGTGGGCGGCGGAGCCTGGTCAAAGGGCTCGCCTCCCGGTGAGCCTGCACAGCGGTCTGCTCGCACGCCTCCCTGACAGCCGGCGCAGCGGTCTGCTCGCACGCCTCCCGTCGACTCACACGCTTGCTCGGACGGCACCTGCCAATTGCCGATGAGAAGCGGGGACTCGTGGCGGCACGTAAACACCCACGGTTTCAATAGTGAAAGCGTTCGTCTTAACATGACAGGTCTTTCTTCCAAAATACCTTGGCTCTTCATTTGTGCAACTTGTCATAAGCAGCTTGTCTCAAATTGAAGAAAAAACTTACGAAGTAATATTTGTGCCATATCACGTGACCATGCTTAGTTTCAAGAATTTATGCTCACTTTTGGATTTTCAGAAATTTAAGATCCAGGATTCGAAACAATATCATAACCTCCATCATGCAATACATTTTCAAGCCGTACATCTGTCCTGTTGTATTTCTTAAGAAAGGATTTGGTCAAACATTTTGCTTAGTTAGACTTCAAACAAGTTATATATGCAGAGTAAAAGGATAATCCCTCCGTACCAGTGCATTGCGTGATATATTAACTCAAGTACTAGGCACGAACCAACGGGCTCAATTCTGTGCTCATCCTGGTGTAGTAGTAGTAGTAGTAGTAGTAGTAGTAGTAGTAGTAGTAGTAGTAGTAGTAGTAGTAGTAGTAGTAGTAGTAGTAGTAGTAGGCAATGCAGTTGACGGGTGACCTTGACGAGCGGCGACCGAGGGAATTGAACCGTGCTCGGCACGGTAGGTAATGTTGTCTAGTTACTAAAGCGTCCCTCCGTTGTTCATCGGTAGTCATTATGGACCGGGGACATGAGGGGAATTTCCTAGGGCTGGAATTCTGGCCACCAGATATTTCAACTTGAAACGCTGAGGCTCGACTGGTTGGGGTAATGGGGTTGCCTAATGTGCATACCATGCACGCCACCGAAGGACACGAGCCCGCTTTTTTTAGGATCAACACGAGCCAAGGTCTGGCTGGTACGCCATTGGGTCCTACCATTCGAGAATACGAAAGGAACCTTTTAAATTGCCGAACGAATCTATGTGTATTACAATACCCGTATTTTCCTTGCAAATACTAATCTCAACGTGGTAATTGATTTATGACGAGTTGTTGAATTAGAGTGAGTTTGTGATATAGTGATCTCAACATGGATTTCACATTTCATGGTATCCCTAGTAAGTTTTCCAATGCAAATTCAAATTTAGAAGAGGAACAACATGGAGGCGAGAAAACTTTGTATGTATCAAGCATATGACCACACACACACACACACAGAGAGAGAGAGACACACACACACGCACGAACACAACAACAATCCAATAAGTATAGTGCATCTATTTTTCCAAACCATGCATGTATGACACGAATTCAAAAATACTCCTTCTATTCCTAAATATTAGTCTTTTAGAGAGTTCAAAAGTGATTACATACGGAGCAAAATGAGTGAATCTAGACTCTAAAATATGTCTATATACATCCGTATGTGCCAGTCCATTTGAAGCCTATAAAAAGACTAATATTTGGGAACGAAGGGAGTAAAATGTAAGACATCCATGGTCCTCAGTTCAATATTTAAAATGAACATGAAACTGAAACATGAATATTAAGTCTACTACTACAGTACATGCAAATGTTCTGTTTAGGCGGAGCTATGATTGTCGGGGGTCAACCCCTCGACCTTAGATAAAATTGTGGAGCTCTGTTTAGGGTTGTTTAGATTATATTTGTCCCCACCCTCCCAGCCACTGATTGGTTGTGCACCCCCACCCCTCCTCCCCGGGAGAATATCATGTGCCCCCACACCTTAGATGCTATATGCCGATACGAGTTGCGTGGAGCTTGTAGATCTGAGATATAGCAGCTCACATGATGTGTCTTAATATTTCTATAGGAAACCTTGATGAGTTTGAGAATTGCACACAATTTGTACAAAAACTACTTAGATGCCCTTTGATCCCATATCCAACGACCTCGAAGCTCGTATCACCGTAGCATCTAAGATGAAGGAGGACATCATATTCTCCTCGGTGCTACCACACCTTAGATGCTTTGGTGATACAAGCTCTTCGGAGGCGTTGGATTTGTGACCCAACACCTCCTCGGTGGTTCGAATGGATTTGCAGAAAATCCCCAAAAGAGTTCGGCCACTGCTTACAAGCACAAAGACTGCTCAGATGCCATTGGATCTCAGATCAAACGACCTCCAAGCTTGTATCACCGTAGCATCCAAGCTGCGATAGCACCTTATGTTTTCTCGCACGGGAGAGTATGAGGTGCTCCCACACCGTAGATTCTATGGTGATATGAGTTCACTGAGATCTAACGGCCCACAATAGGAGGTTTGAATTTTTTTGCAATATACGGCTGATAGAGTTTGGGAAATGCGCAGAAAGTACAAGTACTATGCACATGCCATCTGATCACTGATCATACGACCTAGATGCTCATATCACCGTAGCGGGTAATTAAGCTACGGGGAGCACCTAATATGAGCACCGGGGAGCCGTTGGATCGAAGATGCAGCGGCACACATGAGGCCTGAATGTTTTATTTGCAAAAAAAACCTTTGGAGAGTTTGGAAATTGCGCATAATTACAAAGACTTCTCCCAAGCCATTGGATCTCACTTCCAACGGTGTAAAAACTCGTATCACCATACTATCTAAGCTGCGGGGTGGATGTGATATTCTATGCCGCTGTCATTTTTGTTCGTAAACTTGCAAAATACGTGTAACTCGTGCCGTTACTTGTCTAACCGCGCAAAGTGTTTGTTCAAAAAAACCATCCTACACTAAAATATCGGAACAACACATGGGGGTCCCACTTGTCACTAATCAAATTTGGACCTAAAACTAACAAATCTGAAAAATGAGATTCGAACTGGCAACCTGGACTACAAAGCGTAAGTCGATAGCCTGAAAAAACGAACGGTTGTTGGCTTTGTCCCATAACTTGATTTTATTTATACAGTACTTTCGTTGAGTAGAGTAGAGGGAGTGCCTCATCAACACGTGCATGACCGTTGTCTCACTTACTGGTGGGTCCCAAGTCTGCGATCTCAATCTCTCTTCTCTCCATCGTCTAACCTTTGCACCGGCACACATGAAGAGCGGCGCTAGCTTGCCGTGGTGTTACTACAACTAAAAAAAGCTTGGAAAATAAAAGAATCGCCTAGAACAAGAGACGTTGTGGCTGGTCGAGACGGAGCTAACCACATCTATCCTCCGTGCCACATTTGCATGATGAAGCTGTGTGGCTAGTGGGGTGTTTTCGACCGACTGGCTGGGTCCCAAGGTCGAACCATAGGTACTACGTCTGATACAGTATATTTTTACACGCACATTTTTCCTCCGTGCCGAGACATGGCACACCCTACCGCGCGGTTTCGGGGTCCTCCCCGGTGGTGCACGCATATATTCTTCCTGACGTGGGATGCCCTACCGCGCGTTTTCTGGGTCCTCCTCGATCGTAGCGCCGAAGCAAGTAAATGAGTCATCAAATCACGAAAGATCACCTTTCCCTCCGAGTACATCAGTGAAGCACGGTGGCTAGCTAGTTGGGCTAGTTCGACCGATTAGCTAGGCCGCCGTCACATTTGTTTTTTCACCCCTTTTTTTATCTACTTTCTGGCAGGTAAATATAAATATCCACCGCGGCGTTGCTCTGGTGTTTGGGTGCGGCAGGATTTTTATTTTTTTGATTGACGGGAGCAGGCGCGGCAGGATTTTTAATTTTTTGATTGACGGGAGCAGGCGCGGCAGCAATTAGTCACGATGACTCTGCCTGTAAAAAACCACCGCTCCCTGATGTGAAAGTCGTCGACTGGTGTTTTACCGTGGTGAAAACCAAAAGATTCCCCGCTCCCTCTGCCTTCCCGTAGATTGCATTGCCTTTCAGCCATTTCGCCCCCTTTGCTTCCTCTCCCCATTGCTTCTACCTGGTGCCATGGCGGCGCAGCAGATCACGGAGTCCGAGGTGAGGCTCCTGACACAGGAGCTCCATGCCAAGGATGCGGAGCTCAGGGCCAAGGACGTGGAGCTCCGTGAGCTCAAGGAGGAGAGGAGTGCCATGCTCCTCCGTTATGTGCTGGAGTTCACGGAGCTTCAAAAGCGGCAGGCGTCCACCACAAAGATGCTCGAGGTGTCAGCGGCGTTGCTGCAGAAAGCGGGTGGTACGATAGGCCGTCAGGGGAGCTGGCTGGAGCGCGAGCGGGCCAATCGTGACGAGGTCCAGGATCGCCTCAGCCTCTTGGTGAACCAAGTTGCCACGCACGTGTTGCGGCTGCGCGATGCCTACCGTCGTGCCAGCGCGACGATGCCGGCCGTTGGGCTAAACCCGTTCGACCACCCGGTCGACTTCAATGAGCTGCGGCTTCCTGACCTGGTCTCCTTCTTCACCTATATCTCCGAGGAGTTGAGCCATCTCCGCATGATGGTAGGGGCTGAGCTGGACAAGGAGGGGTTGCGGGCTGCCGTCGCCGTTGCCGGGCGAATCCTTTCAGGGCTCCGTCACCAGAATCCATTTGTGCCATTGGACGCCGTCTTTGACGAGCTGGCTCCCGTCGACCGGGAGCGGGCTCTGCGGGCGGTTGCACCCTACATCATCAACGTCATGCGCCTCGAGAAGCAGAGGGACTTCGGTGGTGTTTAGGCGCCCTCTGCATGGGCATGTCGATGTCTCGGTGCAACATGACCGTTGGATCAAAATCAGATGGTGCAGATCAGTCACTGTAGCACAAAGCGTGTGGGTGTGTTTGGTTGCATTCTCATCTCAATATAGTTGTTTCCTCTTCGTGTATTTGTTACATATAGGAGTAGTTGACATGCCCACAACATCATTTGTTATCGTCATATCTTACTACACTAGCAACAAGATTGTGTAGTACTGACGTATGAACCACTGCACATGCCTAGTAGTAGGAGCATTGTGTATGTTCAAGTGGCTGCCATGTTTCGCACTCCTCCGTCGTAAGAGTGGAAACGCTTGCTGTAATCATTTTTTCTTTTGAAAAACAATGGACACGCTCTACCGTGCGGATCCTCCTCTAGCCATGCACTAAATTACTCACTTTCACCGACGTGTGGGACAGCCAGCATCGGGGTCCACCAGCCATGCACTAAATTACTTTGTAGTAGAGTGACGGTAGACTACCCCGATCGAAGCGCCGCAGTAATGCCCAATGAGCCGTCAAATCACAAAACCCCCTCCTTTCCAGCAGTAAGTTGGACGGACGAAGCAACCATCATTTCACTCTTCTCTCTCAGCTTCCTCTCTACCCAACCCTCGCTTCTGCCTCATCTTGTTCCTCGTTTCTTCAAGAAAACCCCGACCTGCTTCTGCCATTGTTCTTCTCTCCCAAAGAAGGAAAGGTGAGCGCATCAATGGTGTTGATTCTGGCCAAGGCCCGGTCTTGCAACCCTGAGACTGATCCTATAACTCCCTCTCTTTTCTTCTTTTGGGTTTGTGATTATGGTTTCTTTTCTTTTATTTCTATTTGACAGTTCCTTGATGGATGCTAGAGCACCGGCTGAAGTGATGTCTATGGCTCCGGCCAAAACCGTCGAGGCTCATGGTACGAAGAAGCGCAAGCACCCCACCGAGACTACCGCAGACAATCTCAAAGCCATCGCCCTATCCAAGCCCCGCTCTCCGGGATCCCTCATTAAGCAAGTCCAGGTAATACCTCTTCTTGACGATCTTTTTCTCGATCTTGATCGTGTTTTTTCATCTAACACGCAGTACTAGTACTAGCAGTACAACTTTCTGGGTGATCTTGCATGTGATTTTTGTGTGCCAAATGACGGTTCTAAATTCCTCTTTTGACCAAAACATGCGAGAGGTTGACACTGATTTCTTATAAATTACTTTCAACTACTCCCTCTGTCCCAAATTTCTTGTCTTAGATTTGTCTAGATACGGATGTATCTAATACTAAAATGTGACTTGATACATCTGTATCTAGACAAATCTAACACAAGAATTTTGGGACGGAGGGAGTACTTTATGAACATCAATGCTACCTTTTAAGAGGGTATATTTGCCTCAGTAACTTGTGTTATGGATTTTGCATGTAATCCCTCCGCTCTCATGCCTTTGAAGACATGTTCTAGTGTCTTTGTTCACTCATTTCTGTGCGTATATGTAGTCATATATGGAGTATAATATCGAAAATCATCTTATATTTCTGAACAGAGGTAGTAATAAAATATGGTTTCTGTTTGAATTAGAACCAGGTCCGCGGTGGAGATGAAGTTCTCAAAGTCATGCCGTGTGAACTGGAAGACCTGATGATGAGTTCTACTGCTGAACTATCCAGCTGATGTGTCCTTGTCGCCACGTGTCCTGAACTAGTGTTTTCCTGTAGCATTGTTGTCAGGCGTGTTCTCGAGGCTGTACTTAACCACAACAATTTCCTGGTTGTGCCTTCGATTACGAAGGGTGTGGTTCTTGTAAAGCTTCCCAACAAATCTAATGCGGCTGGTCTTCATCATCATGTTTATGAGTGGAAAGACCACTCTGTTAGGTTCTCCAAGGTTGACAAGATGGTGATGGTGCGTGTAGACATCTCACATGAAGTCCATGGCCTAGTCAGTTATGCGGGGTTCATCCCATAGGTCGGTGGCAAGAAATAGTCTGCATAGTTTAGTTAGTGCAACTTTGCTTGTCTGTAGTAAGTACTATTGTTCAGTACTTGATTTGTGTTTGTGAACCCTGTATTGTTTATTAGTACTGCCGCTTTTGGTGTGTGGTCAGTCCTGAGAACGGTCTATGTTAATGTCTGTCCACTCAATTCAGTCTGTATATTTTGAAGTCTCGAGATCATATTTTTTGTGAGGACGGTTTATCAATTATGGTTACACTCCAATATCTGTATGCATTGCAGGGTTTATCGCACCCACCAGGATTTCCCGTCCCATGGATGTTCGGTCCATACGATTTGTCACGACCTTTGGACTATCCTGCTTGTGGGAGTAGGCAGGGCCCCTGCATGCCACACGTAGTTGGATGATCAATCTTCTGTTTAGTACTTCAACATAGTGATTTCCTGGTAAGGATTCACTCTTGTCACATCAAGTAAATCTTATCGATTTACTGTCTAAATCTTATTGATTTAATGTCATGTTTTCTTTCTTTTCCAGCAATTTTACGATGCAGGTTTTGCCATGTGGCATTCATCACAGAATAAACCGTTTGGTTTGCTCTACGAAGGCTATTTTTGCAGGTTTCACTTCTTATGTCGTGTTAGTTACGAAGGCACTGTCCATCACTTATATTACTGGAAAAAATTGGATCAGTCTGTTGTCTGAGTACAAGATGAATCCCTATGATGAACTGCAGTTTGGTTTAACAAAAACGCCACAATTAGTCCTTCTTGCGTTTAAAAGAAATGAATAAAAAAACTGGATCACGGTCACGGATCCTAGTCAAGTTAGAAAGCTGATCATAGCAGACCAGACACGATCGCCGCTGTCTCGCACAGATCGAGCACCGGCAGTTGCTCTAGCACTGACAGCGGCAGCAGCTCAGTCTGATCCAGCTGAGGATTGGGCACCGACCGCGTCAGCGGATCAGTCTGATCTACCAGAGGATCGGGCATCGACACCGGCACCTGCTCCGACACCGGCACCAGCTCTACAAGGAGCACCATCTCCGGCAGCAGCAGTGGCTTCGGCACCTGCACCAACACTTGCACTTGCATCTGCTCCGGCCCATGCAGTTGCACCAGCAATAGACTGGGCTGCAGTTCACACTTCATATACCAAAGTCCTTACAAAAACCGACATGTCCACCTTCTTGGTAAGCATTGGCCGCCCAAGTGCTTCATTCTTTTTTCTTTCCATGTTGTTTCACATGATTCACTGTGTTGATCTAACTGCTTGGGTATGTCTTCTTGTTTGCAAACAGAGAATTCCTAGAGCAATGAGGGAGTCGTTCAACAATCCGGGCGACCGCGGCCAAGTTTCTCTTACCATGCGCAGCCTTGGTGTGAATGAACCTGCTCAATATACCGTAAGTACAAAGGATGGTCGCATGATGATTGATGCTAAAGGATGGCAAGGTTCAAATCTAAATCATATCTTGCGGTAGGGGATGATGTCAAAATCGAACTTTCTCGGCAAGGAGAGCTGGTCCAAATCAACTTTGAAATTAGCAGCATGCAACTGCCGAACTGATCTATCCTCCGAGAGATTTTGATGTAATAATCTGGCATGGTGAAACAAGTGTCCTGTGTGTATAAGTAGTACGACAGTATTATTTATCACATGGTATATCGTTGATTGAATTGCAACTTTGATTGCTGGTTAGGAACTGTCGTTCGATTTCATTCCAATAGCTGCCGTGCTTAATTCAATTTTGTGTATTTGCCTTGCGATAGCATCTAAAACCAGCGCCGTACCGATCGCTTGCAATATGAAAAGCACTGAGGTAGAACACATGGGCCCCCAAACATGCAGGGTCGGCCTGCGGCCCAAAGTCCAGAACCGTGAGCCTATCTGAGTATTATATTCTCAGTTGAACCCCCATAAAAAAAGCTGAACCCCCATAATGCCCGTGCATTGCAGAGGGAGTATATTTCTCGGCAAGGTGAGCCTGTGATATAAAATATTTGTATATTTCTTTACAGAGGGAGTATCTCTTTGTCAAAAAATATATTTATGTGTAACTAGTTACTCCTGTCTTTCTAGTTCCTTTCGCTGATACGTGGGGCAACCGGCAACGGGGTCCACGTGCCATATGCACAAATTAGAGTGCACAACTTCATGGTAGACACACCCCGGTCGTAGCACCGCAGTAATGCCCAATGAGCCGTCAAATCACACCCCCCCTTCCAGCTTTAGCAGTAAGCTGGATGGACGAAGCGGCAAATCCCCTTCTCCCTCGTCTTCTTGTTCAGAGAAAACCCCCACTCGGTGATTGCATAGGGTTTTCTCATGGAGAACCAGGTACGAATTCTTCATCCATCCCCGATAAACGCAAGTCCCTTGGTCGCAGGTAATCCTAGGATGGCAGTCGCCGCCGTTGATGCATTTTTCTTCCTACTGAATCTAGTGTGTTTCATTTGCAGTGCCCAAAGTGCGAGTACCCTACAGGTTTCTGCGCCCACGGTGAGATGCCACACTTGTTCCTTCTCATCCTAACGCAGCATTTTGAAACGCGCACAGTATGTTCCTAGAATCCTCTTTTCTATCTGGGAGGGTGGGGTTTTTTTGAACATGTTGTGTTCTCATATTATTTTTCCTGCAGTGTATTATTTGCTTTGCCAGAACACATGTACTCAAGATGCTCGGCCTTGCCATAACTAAATACACTAGTTTAATGGTCACAGTGAAGACAAGCCATGGATATAAGTTCCAAGTTGGGTTCATGAACCAAGAGGATCGCTGCTTTTTTTATGGCCGAACTTGGATAAACTTTCTCAAGTGTTACGGACTGAAAGTTGGCGCATGAATGTTGATGGAAATAGCAGAACCTGGTCTCATCTTCACTGCGATCTTCCACCCTGACGTCATTCCAATTGTTCATCCATGTTAGTTTTGTATCTGGTTCTTGCTTGTTGCCTCGATTACTTCTTAATCCACCTATTCTGTCTAACTAATCACAATTTCACTTTAGAAGTAGCAACGAATCTCTCACGAAGATGCTACTTCTAACTAATATTTTCTTATAATTGGTGGCACGTGTAGGTTTTTTCAGAGTTAAGCAGTCTGCTCGTTTGTTACTCTGTAATTACTCGGCTGTTACTAATGGCACTGAAGTTGACTGGATCGACATCCACAAGTTCCTACACTTTATTGATCGTCTTGAGGTCCTTGTGGGGCGTTTCAATGGTGGAAGGCCACGTGGGATATGTGTGCCACTGCTACACTCGTTGAACAGGTCCAACTGTGTCGAGAAACTTATGGTAGGAGCTGTTTTCTGTTATATATGTTGTTCATAAACTATTGCTTATACACAGTTTTACAGCTGTGATCTTCTTGAAACAGGAACTGCTGAGTTCTATTGTTCCTATACAGATGCCTGACCATGGTCGGGTCAGGCTTGCGCTTGGTCACAACATGATGTATATGTCGACCTACTCAATTCCCCTTGGAGGTGAAAAGATACCTATTCATGGGTGCTCTCAAATAATCAAGGCCCGTCCATCTTGGAGAATAGGACAGAAGATTATGTTCATGCTTTTCCATGGCTCTAAAGCGAATATCCTGTTTATTGACCACGTTGCGAGATGAAGCCGCTTTCAGAGCGTTGTGGATGCGCGGGGTGGCGCCTGGGCCTTGTCCTGGAGCTTGGCGGCCTCACCCTTGGTTAACTGTAGGCAAAGTAGCACTGTTCGAGGCGTGCTTTGTACGGCTGAACCTGTATAAGTACTCATACTGCTTTCAGCTTTGGTTGTTAAGTGCCCCTGCTAGTTTCAGTTAACGTTGTTAAGTACTCCTACTGCTTTTACAGTCTGTCGTGTTTCTTCAGTCCTGTCTTCATCCAGCCGCCAAAACCAAACCAGCGCCGGCAGGGCCGCCTGCTTCCGCCTCGCACGGCTGGCTGCGCCTCAGCGCACGCATCGCCGCCCCACCGTCTCCTAAATTGTTAACGCCGACGTCCTCCGCGCGCTTTGGTGCGCTCGCCGCGGCGCCGCCCTCTCACGTTGTCAACATGGTCAACAAACAACAGGAATCGGCAGAAGTACGTGGAGAGGATGACAGTAGGGGCCCACCACGTCAGCGTATGGAAAAATAAAATGCTTCCTCCTAGTGTTTTCCTGACATCTGGGACCCACGACATTGTGAGCGTATATAGTCAATAGACAAGAGAACAGCACAAGATCGGCTGACACCTGGGACGTAGCTACTCGAGCAGTATTTTTTTGTTTGGTATTATTGAGATGGAGAAGGGTTTGAACTGGGCTGTGGCCCGTCTAGCCCAGGCTTATATTTTATGTTCACCATGTGACCAGCCCAGCTATTTTTTCTTTGTGAAAATGAGCCCAGTTTATTTTTTCTGAAGAATACCCAATCCAGGCCTACTTATTTTTCTACGCCCTGATGGGCTGCAACTCTTTCAAGACGCCTGCAAATCTTGAAAGTAATATGAAATGGGTTGCAAATATAAAAACAGATGACAAATTGGCAATTACTTTATAATTTCTAAATTTTATCACATTTTCAGATTCCTATTTCACTGGGCATTAACCTAATTTAAATATATCTTCAAAGTACTTTAAATCTGGCTGGACATTTCGGTATTAAAAATAGTTTGGAACCCACAGAAATATGCGAAATTGGCCCTGGCCAACCAAAAAAAACGACTGCAATAAATTGAATAAGAAGTTTCCATGAGCTATATATAAATTATTATATATAGCCCTAGTGCGCTCGACGCGGCGTGGTCAACGTGGTCAAGGAACGGCTTCCATCGGACGTGGACTGTACGTAGAGAGGCTGACAGCTGGGTCCATGGCCGCAGCAAGGAAGTGCCTCCTTATTGCGTGCAAAATAATTATTCCTCCACCTAACAACAGGGACCCACCAGACGGGCCACCGTATTTCGTGAAAAAAATGTTCCCCCCGCTGTCAGGTCGGACCCACCGGAAGTGCCTCCTTATTACGCACAAAAAATGAATACTCCCCCGGCTAGTTGGGACCCACCTTGGTGGGAGGCTGACTTGTGGGCCTACTAAGTTGATGGGGACGAAGGGCTTTGTCAACGTAGTCAATATGAACGATTCTAGCTCCATTGACCGTACGATGTCCATCCAACAGCCGTAGTGCTTCTTCAACCTCTGGTCTTCTTGCTCCAGCCGCCCAAAGCAGCGCCGGTCGTGCCGCATGCTCCTGCCTCCCGTGGCCGGCTGTGCTGCCGCGGAGGCCTCACCGCCCCCTACTATTCCCACCGTTGGCCAGGCCCTGCGGCGACGGCAGCCTCACACCGCAGCCGAACCAGTGAACCCTCGTACTCCTCTCCACGCGCGCGAGCTTCCACTGCCGCGTCTTCCCCGGCTCCCCGTCGTCCCCTTCCTAGGCCTCGCCGTCGTCCACCGCCCTAGTGCTCTCGGTGCGGCGTGGTCAACATGGTCAAGGAACGACTTCCATCGGATGTGGACTGTACGTGGAGAGGCTGACAGCTGGGTCCACGGCAGCAGCAAGGAAGTGCCTCCTTATTACGCGGAAAATAATGATTCCTCCACCTGACAGAGGGACCCACCGGACGGGCCACCGTATTTCGTGAAAAAACGTTTCCCTCCTGACTGGTGGGACCCACCAGCTACACCTTCACACGCAAGGAAGTGCGTCCGGGCAAAAAAACAATTCACCCCCCTGACTGCTGGGACCCACCAGCTACATCTTCGCACGCAAGGAAGTGCGTCTGGGAAAAAAACCAAAACGATTTGCCCCCCTGACTGCTGGGACCCACCAACCCCCCGACTGATGGGACCCACTAGCTACATCTTCGCACGCAAGGAGGTGCGTCTGGGCAAAAAAACGATTCGCCCCCTGACTGCTGGGACCCACCAGCTACATCTTCGCAGGCAAGGAAGTGCCTGACAGTCGGGACCCACCTGGTCGATGCGTACGTAGCGTTGACATTCTGGTCGTGAACGTGTACGTACATATATACTGGTGGATGTAGAGGCGCGCACGTGTCGTAGTAGAGGTGTGCACGTGTCGTAGTAGAGGCGCACACGTAGCATGTACACGTACGTACAGCGGCTAGGGTGCAAGAAAGAAAATAAGGCCATGTATGTGTACATACGGGCGGGGTCTCGAACGCCTACTCGCGCATAGGTACGGCGAGGGCTCGTGACCATGGCTGGGTCGGAACAGAGAAACAGCATCGTCGTCGTGTTCATGGGTCGGAACGTAATGCGTGGTCGTGTTCATCGGGAGGGCTTGGACGGAAGAGGCGATGGAAACGAGGCCTGGCGTACCGCACAACGGAGGAAACGGACCTCCTATGGTCGAAACGGGGGTCCTGTTGATCGGGAGGGGTGTGGCGTACCGCAAAACGGAGGAAACGGACCTCCTACGGTCGAAACGGGGGTCCTATTGATCGGGAGGGGTGTGGCGTACCGCAAAACGGAGGAAACGGACCTCCTACGGTCGAAACGGGGATCCTGTTGATTGGGTGGGGTGTGGCGTACCGCAAAACGGAGGAAACGGACTTGTGTTGGAGCGCTGCGGTCGAAACGGGGGTCCTGTTCATCGGGAGGGGTGTGGCGTACCGCAAAACGGGACTCCACGGGATACTGTTCATCTCCACCGTCCACCCCCTCCAGCCTCCACGAGCTACTGTTCATCCACCGTCGACCTCCTCCAGCCTCCATGGGCTCCTGTTCATCCAGCCTCCACCGCGCGCTACTCCACCAGCTACTGTTCAACCACCCCTCCACTGTCTACTGTTCATCCAGCCCTCCACACCACAGGGTCCTGTTCAACCACCCCTCCACGGGCACCCCTCCATCATCTACTGTTCATCCTGCCCTCCACACCACGAGGTCCTGTTCATCCACCCCTCCACAGGCACCCCTCCACCGTCTACTGTTCATCCAGCCCTCCACCACACCACGGGGTCTTGTTCATCCAGAGGCAATGCCACCGCTCACTGTTCATCCAACCTCCCCCCCCCCCGCGCAACCCTCACTGTTCATCCCATCGATCAGCTTCAGTTAGCAGCAGTAGCCAAGGAATCGCTTGATCGGGTTCAGTTAACAGCCATCGATCGATCGCTCGGGTTCAGTAACGCATAGCCTGCAGTGCAATCGCTTGGGTTCAGTTAGAGCCCAACGCCTCGCTCGGGTTCAGTTAGAGCCAATGCCTCACACACACGCGTGTACGTGTATGAGAGAAACGCGCATTGCTCGGCCCCCGACCTCCCACCATAACCGGGAACTCCCCGAAATTTTCCTCCCCCTCGCTTCTACCATGGTTTTTTTCGTCATGGATGGCCCAAAGAATGTCATGCAGCTGCGTCTCTGGCCCACCCAGGACGAAAAGCCCATTTTCTGTCATGATTTTTTGTCATAGAAGTAGGAGCCCACCACATCTATGATGATAACGGGTTTTGTCACAATTATCATCATGGAAGTGTCATATGTATGACAGAAAAAAATTTCGTTCGGCCCAAAATGTCACGGATGTGTCTTTTTTTTGTAGTGAAAGTATGAAACGATTGCTTGGCTTGTCATCAGGGTTGTGCATGATGAGAGCATTCTTGTGTGACGAAAATGGAGCATGACTAAACTATAGGATTTTGTAGGGATGAACTTTCTTTGGCCATGTTATTTTGAGAAGACATAATTGCTTTGTTAGTATGCTTGAAGTATTATTATTTCTATGTCAATATGAACTTTTGTCTTGAATCTTTCATATCTGAATATTCATACCACAATTAAGAAGAATTACATTAAAATTATGCCAAGTAGCACTCCGCATCAAAAATTCTGTTTTTATCATTTACCTACTCGAGGACGAGCAGGAATTAAGCTTGGGGATGCTTGATACGTCTCCAACGTATCTATAATTTTTGATTGCTCCATGCTATATTATCTATTGTTTTGGACACTATTGGGCTTTATTATCCACTTTTATATTATTTTTGGGACTAACCTATTAACCGGAGGCCCAGCCCAGAATTGCTGTTTTTTTGCCTGTTTTAGGGTTTCGAAGAAAAGGAATATCAAACGGAGTCCAAACGGAATGAAACCTTCGGGAACATGATTTTCTCAACGAACAAGACCCAGGAGACTTGAACCCTATGTCAAGACACAAAAGAGGAGGCCACGAGGTAGGGGGCGCGCCTACCCCCCCCCCCCCCCCACCAGGCGCGCCCTCCACCCTCGTGGGGCCCCTGTTGCTCCACCGACATACTCCTTCCTCCTATATATACCTACGTACCCCCAAACGATCAGATACGGAGCCAAAACCCTAATTCCACCACCGCAACTTTCTGTAACCACGAGATCCCATCTTGGGGCCTGTTCCAGAGCTCCGCCGGAGGGGGCATCGATCACAAAGGGCTTCTACATCAACACCATAGCCCCTCCGATGAAGTGTGAGTAGTTCACCTCAGACCTACGGGTCCATAGTTAGTAGCTAGATGGCTTCTTCTCTCTTTTTGGATCTCAATACAATGTTCTCCCCCTCTCTTGTGGAGAACTATTCGGTGTAATCTTCTTTTTGCGGTGTGTTTGTTGAGACTGATGAATTGTGGGTTTATGATCAAGTCTATCTATGAACAATATTTGAATCTTCTCTGAATTCTTTTATGTGTGATTGGTTATCTTTGCAAGTCTCTTGGAATTATCAGTTTGGTTTGGTCTACTAGATTGATCTTTCTTGCAATGGGAGAAGTGCTTAGCTTTGGGTTCAACCTTGCGGTGTCCTTTCCCAGTGACAGTAGGGGCAGCAAGGCACGTATTGTATTGTTGTCATCGAGGATAACAAGATGGGGTTTTCATCATATTGCATGAGTTTATCCCTCTACATAATGTCATCTTGCTTAAGGCGTTACTCTGTTTTCATTAACTTAATACTCTAGATGCATCCTGGATAGCGGTCGATGAGTGGAGCAATAGTAGTAGATGCAGGCAGGAGTCGGTCTACTTGTCTCGGATGTGATGCCTATATACATGATCATGCCTAGATATTCTCATAACTATGCTCAATTCTGTCGATTTCTCAATGGTAATTTGTTCACCCACCGTAGAATACTTATGCTCTCGAGAGAAGCCACTAGTGAAACCTATGGGCCTCGGGTCTATCTTCATCATATTAATCTCGTACTACTTAGTTATTTCCTTTGATTTTTTTACTTTGCTTTTATTTTACTTTGCATCTTTATCACAAAAATACCAAAAATATTATCTTATCATATCTATCAGATCTCACTCTCGTAAGTGGCCGTGTAGGGATTGACAACCCGTTATCGCGTTGGTTGCGAGGATTTATTTGTTTTGTGCAGGTGTGAGGGACTTGCGCGTAGCCTCCTACTGGATTGATACCTTGGTTCTCAAAAACTGAGGGAAATACTTACGCTACTTTGCTGCATCATCCCTTCCTCTTCGGGGAAAACCAACGCAGTGCTCAAGAGGTAGCAAATAACAGCCCATAATGCAATAAATATCAATATAAAAGCATGATGCAAAATGGACGTATCAACTCCCCCAAGCTTAGACCTCGCTTGTCCTCAACCGAAAAGCCGAAATCGAAAAATATGTCCACATGTTTAGAGATAGAGGTGTCGATAAAAATAAAATACGGACATGAGGGCATCATGATCATTCTTAGAAGAGCAACTTACATAATTATTGTCATATAATTTCTTATGCTAGAGTAATAATTCAATCACAATTTCAAGTATGAATCGTAAACTTCATTGAAAACTAACAAACTATAATCTCAGTCATTGGAGCAATTGCAATTTATCATAACATAGGAAAGAGTCGATATATAAGAGCTTTTTAGCAAGTCCATATACTCAACTATCATATAGTCTTTCACAATTGCTCACACTCACGCAATACTTATGGGTATGTAGTTTTAATCGGACACAGAGAAAGATAGGGGCTTATAGTTTTTCCTCCCAACGTTTTACCTCAAGGGGTAATGTCAACAATAATAGTTCATGAAAAATCACATCCAATTAGCCATATATACCAGGATCTTTCCAACATGCTGTGCTTGCCAAAGGATAAAATGTAAAAAGGAAGGGTGAAGATCACCATGACTCTTATGCAAGGTTGGAGATAAAAGTAGAAGATATGCCCTTCGCAGAGGGAAGCAGAGGTTGTCATGCGCTTTAATGGTTGGATGCACAAAATCTTAATGCGAAGGAACGTCACTTTATATTGCCACTTGTGATATGGACCTTTATTATGCAGTCTGTCACTTTTATTTCTTCCACATCACACGATCGTATAAAGCTTATTTTTTCCCACACTAATAAGTCATACATATTTAGAGAGCATTTTTTATTGCTTGCACCGATGACAACTTACTTAGAGGATCTTACTCAATCCATAGGTAGGTATAGTGGAATCTCATGATAAAACTAGTTTAAGGGTATTTGGAAGTACAAGTAGTATCTCTACTTGGTGCGATGAATTTGGCTAGCATGAGGGGGAAAGGCAAGCTCAACCATGTTGGATGATCCATGATAATATAATTTATCTCAGATGTAAGAAAACATAAGCCATTACATTGTCTTCCTTGTCCAACGTCAACTCCTTAGCATGTCATATTTTAATGAGTGCTCACAATCATAAAAGATGTCCAAGATAGTATATTTATATGTGAAGACCTCTCTTTCTTTACTACTTCCTATTAATTGCAACGATGACCAAAACAATGTTTGTCAACCCTCAACAACTTTTATTCATCATACTTTTTTCTATGTGAGCTCATTACTCTCCATAAGACTCACATGATCTCTTTGTTTCTTTTTATTTCTTTCTCTTTTCTTTTATTCCCTTAGGATCATGGCAAAATAATCAAACCCTTGACTCAACACTAATCTTTATTATATATATATATATATATATAGCTCACGCACTCGATTACATAGCAGAATTATAAAGCAAAACTCACAACTAGATCATACTAAGAACTTTTATTCTACTAGATCAAGATATTATCAAAAGGATCGAACTAAGAAAAACGGTAAAGGTAAAAGTGATGGTGGTACAATACCGGGGCACTCCCCCAAGCTTGGCAGTTGCCAAGGGGAGTGCCCATACCCATGTGATTATGTCTCTCTTTTTCGGGGATGGTGATGTGATATTCTTGGCGATGATGCCCCTCAGGATACGATTCTCCTCCTCGAGCTTATTGACTTGCTGCTTGAGGTCCATTATTTTCTTTCGGAGTTTTCCTCTAACAGCCAAAGCTCCCTTTACCCAAGGGTGCTGCATAGCTGCGGGAGAACCAGTGACACTCTTTTTTCATATTCTCATAAGAAAGAAATCTAACATTGGAAGGGATAACCGAGTTTGGAATAGCCGAGCTCTGCAGTTCTCCCATTGTGAAGCCAGCTCGGAAGCAGGAAGTGACTTCTTGATCCTCTTCCATGGCATCTATCCTCTTCAAGTCAGCCTCCATCTCTTCCTCCGTTGCTGGCCCAAGGAGGTCAACATTATTTTTTGTCATTGATCTCGGTGCCGAATGAGACACCCGGCTCTCCCCGACTGACTCTTGCGAAGAAATCTTGCTCTAATCTGCAGCAGCAACAACTCAAAACACAAACAGAGGGTAATTGCGTGATACGGGAGTCAAAATCCCAGGGAGATTATATAATGATTTTTTACCGACCAAAATACGTGTCGTGTAAGAAAACGAAGCCCGGAAAGCGCACGAGGTGCCCACGAGGTAGGGGGCGCGCCCTCCACCCTCGTGGAGCCCTCGTGTCCTTCCCGGACTGCTTCTTATTTTTCTATTTTTCTAAATATTCCAAAACGGAGAAATATTGCCTTAAAAACTGTTTTGGAGTCGGTTTACTTACCGTACCACATACCTATTCCTTTTCGAAGTCTAGAACGTTCCGGAAAGTGTCCATTATGTATTCCTCCGGGGTTACGGTTTCAATAACATTTGTTTCAACATTTATGGGATTACCTGAGATATAATGTTTGATTCTTTGACCGTTCACCACCTTCGGATTTGTGCCTTCGAAGTTGTTGATTTTTATGGCACCGGAACGATAAACCTCCTTGATAACGTAAGGACCTTCCCATTTAGAGAGAAGTTTTCCTATAAAAAATCTTAACCGAGAGTTGTATAGCAATACATAATCACCTACATTAAACACACGCTTTTGTATTCTTTTGTCATGCCATCTTTTAACTTTTTCTTTAAACAACTTGGCATTTTCATAGGCTTGGGTTCTCCACTCATCAAGTGAGCTAATATCAAATAACCTCTTCTCACCGGCAAGTTTAAAATCATAATTGAGCTCTTTAATAGCCCAATATGCCTTGTGTCCTAGTTCGAGAGGTAAGTGACATGCTTTTCCATAAACCATTTTATACGGAGACATACCCATAGGATTTTTATTTGCAGTTCTATAGGCCCATAATGCATCATCAAGTTTCTTGGACCAATTCTTTCTAGATCTATTAACAGTCTTTTGCAAAATTAATTTGAGTTCTCTATTACTCAATTCTACATGACCACTAGACTGTGGGTGATAAGGTGATGCAATTCTATGATTAACATCATATTTAGCAAGCATTTTACGGAAAGCACCATGAATAAAATGTAAACCACCATCAGTCATTAAATATCTAGGGACTCCAAACCATTGAAAAATAACTTCTTTAAGCATTTTAATAGAAGTGTTATGATCAGCACTACTAGTTGGAATAGCTTCTACCCACTTAGTAACGTAATCAACAGCAACTAAAATATGTGTATATCCATTATGTAAGGACATATTTATCCCTAAGTGTTTTGGTGATTGATGACAACGCATTTGCGGACTAATCGTGTGCCATGAGTTTTCCAGACTCTTCTCTGCTAGGCACAAGACGATTGGGTGCCCCTCGAAGACTGACGAAGACGGCGTCTTTTCTACGTTTCTTTTTGGTGGATTTGAGTCGTAGGAAAGCCGTACTATTAAGAGTGGGGTCCGCGTTGGAAAGGTTTGGGTGGAATCATCACGTACACGTCTCCTTTTATCCCCTCCTTCTTCCTTGGAGCTTACTCCGTTTTTCCTGCCTCCTTTGACTGGCTGCTGTTGTGGTTGTGGTAGTACTGCTCCTGGATCAACGGTAGTACCGTGGGCATCCACGGTAGTACCGCGCGGTGGCGCGGTAGTATCGCTGGTGCTCACGGTAGTACCGCTCCCCTGGAGCCGCACTACCTCTGCCCACCAGGCTAGTGCCGCCCCTTTGCGGTAGTAGGAGCGGATGTAATTTTTTTACATCCGCACCTGCCGCGGTAGTACCGCTTTCGCCGTGCGGTAGTACCGCGCTATGCGGTCAGGCAGTAGTACCGCCCGTTGGCAGTACTACTGTGTCGAGTTTTTGCTACTTCCGTTTTTTTGCGGAAGTAGGCACCGAAGTTCCCCTTCCCCCTGGACGGGACTTTTGCCTTACGGTAGTACCGCATTGGGGGGCGCGGTAGTACCGTGCGTGCAGAAGTACCGCCCCCAGCTTGCGTCTGTTTCCCTGACTGGGGTCGCGGCAGTACCGTGGGATGGTATGGTAGTACCGCACTGCCGTGCGGTAGTACCGCTTGGTTGCAAGCAGTAGTACCGCGCGGCCTTGCGGTAGTACCGCTGGCCAGGCGCGGTAGTACCGCTGGCCGCGGGCTGGTTGGTGGGTAACGGTTGGATCTTTTCCACACACTATATAAAGGGTCTCCTTCTTCCCCGTTGACTCACCTCTTCCACCATTAAAGCTCCATTATTGCTCCAAGCTCCATTTTCGCCCGATCTCACTCCCTAGCCAACCAAACTCGTTGATTTGCTCGGGAGTGGTTGAGAAGGCCCCGATCTACACTTCCACCAAGAGATATTTGATTCCCCCTACTAATCCCTTGCGGATCTTGTTACTCTTGGGTGTTTGAGCATCCTAGACGGTTGAGGTCACCGCAAAGCCATAGTCCATTGTGGTGAAGCTTCGTGGTGTCGTTGGGAGCCTCCAATTGAGTTGTGGAGATTGCCCCAACCTCGTTTGTAAAGGTTCGGTCGCCGCCTCCAAGGGCACCAATAGTGGAATCATGGCATCTCGCATTGTGTGAGGGCGTGAGGAGATTACGGTGGCCCTAGTGGCTTCTTGGGGAGCATTGTGCCTCCACACCGCTCCAACGGAGACGTACTTCCTCTCAAAGGGAAGGAACTTCGGCAACTCATCCTCGTCTCCACCGTCTCCACTCTTGGTTATCTCGTGCCTTTACTTGTGTAGCTTATTTGTTTCATATATCTTGCTTGCTTGTGTTCCTATTCGTGTTGCATCATATAGGTTGCTCATCTAGTTGCATATCTAGACAACCTACTTTGATGCAAAGTTTAAATTGCTAAAGAAAAGCTAAAAATTGTTAGTTGCCTATTCACCCCCCGCCTCTAGTCAACCATATCGATCCTTTCAATTGGTATCAGAGCCTCGTCTTTTTATTAAGGACTTTACCATCCAAAGAGTATGGTTGATACCGTAGACGGTGCGGAGGAATACTCCGGTGTGAATCCTATCTCGTCTGCGGGCGATGGGGGAACTTCGGTCTCTCGTGAGGAGTTCAATGTGGCCTTGGAGACATTGAAAACCTCCATGACGGCCGAAGTTGAAAGCATGTTTACTAAATTTCTTGAGGGGCTTAAACTATCCACCGCACCGTTGAAAGTGGGTAATCCCGCCATCAAGGTGTCGGATGCTATCCCCGACAAGGGAGAAGCTAGTAGTGAAAAGGCTCCTTCTTCTAGTGGCAAGAATGGCACCGGCATCTTTGCCCATGTGGAACCACCACTTGTTTATGGTGGACCGGTTCCTTCCACTCATTTGAATCATGCCAGTCCTCCCCCTAAGATTGTGAAAAATGAGGATTTTGATTCTTGGGTTTACCGCTTTAAACATCATTTAAATCATGTGAACACTAACCTTTGGAGAATCATTGAAGAAGGTTTCTATCCACATGATCCAAGCAACTTCACTCCTCGAGAAGCCGCGGACAATCAATTCAATGAGAATGCTCTCTTCATCATTCAAGATGCAATTCCACCCGAAGACCTACCTCATCTCCGTCCCTTCGCCTTGTCCAAATATGCATGGCATTGTGTCGTGTCTCTCTACCGGGGAAGCGCAAGCATTCAACGCTCCAACTATGACGTGGTACAAGATGAGGCCGATGAGTTTGCAATGAAGGAAGATGAAGAACCCGTGAGCTTTATCGGAGAGTAACCAAACTCGCGGTCTCACTACGAGATCACGGGAGCAAGGACACGGATGACAATTGGATCAAGCGCAAATTCCTCAAGGCAATGATGCCCTACCACAAGGCCATGTCTTCCGTCATTCGTCAAAGACTGGACTTCCACACTTTGACCTCAAGCGAAGTGTTGGATGAGTTTGTGGCCATGAACATTTTGGACAAGACCGCCGACAATGCGGTGCTCCGTTCTCAACGGGCAAAGAAGCCTAACCTTGCATTGAAGGCCAAGCTCACCGTGGAAGAAGAAGAAGAGGAAGAAGAGGAGAGCAACCCCGAAGATACGAAGTATGCATATCATGAACACATGGCACTTGCTTCAAGGCAATTTTGGAGCAAGAAAAACTCGAGGCCCAATTTTAGCAAAAACAACTCGAGTGGCACAAGGGGCAAGCAACGTGTAAGGACTTGCTACAATTGCGGCAACGTGAGTCATTTCGTTGCGGAATGCCCGTATGAGAAGAGGGAAGACAACGGTGGCAAACTCATCCGAAAGGACAAGGCCAAGTCGTTCCCCAACAAGAACAACTTCACCAAGAAGACTCCTCCCAAGGCTTTGGTTGTGCAAGAAGAGTACAATGAGGATGATGATGATGATGAAGATGATGAGTCGGTTGCCATGGCCTCCGTTTCCATTGCAACAACGTCACGGGTGTCTCTCTTTGACTCACCCAACGAGAGCATCACCGCCAAGTGCCTCATGGCTAAAGCCACCAACAAGGTAACCTCCGACATCAAAACTACCATCATTAATCATCCTTCCCCAACGGATAGCATTAATGAACTTGAGGGAGCTAATGTGGAGGCTAACGAGTTTGAGGCCTTTACGGGCAAACTCAAGGGAAAATCCAAGAAGCACTTTGTTGCTCTCTTGGAACAACTGGGTGAGGCCAATGACATGATCGAGGCTCACGAAGACACCATCTCTAAGATGGAAGGGCATAGTCGTGACTATGCCAATGAGATTTCGGATCTTTCCAATGCTCTTGAGGAAGAGCGTGGTCTTCGTTTGGCTCTTGAGGAGTCACACAACGTTGATCATGCTAAGTTAAAGAATGATTATGATCATGCCCTCATTGTTTCTCGTGTGCTAAATTCCGAGAAGGCCAAACTCGGGGTTGATCTTGCTAGACTCAGAGAGGAGGTTGATATACTTGACAAGGCCCACAAGGCCTTGAAGGGTATTCATGCTAGTCTCAAGGAGTCTCATGATCAACTCCAAGTGAAGCTAACTAAGGAGAACGCAACTTTTCCTCACATGGTTTTAATTGATAATGCAAATGCTACTAACACGTGTTGTGAGCATATACATCTTGTAGAGGAAAATGCGAAGTTGAAGGAGCAACTTGAGAAAGGTCTTGCGACTTGCATACAAGGCAAGAAGAACCTCAACGATCTCTTGATCAACCAAAAGGGAGGTGTGGCCAAGGAAGGGGTTGGGTACGTGCCCGACTCCAAGAACAAGAAGAAGAATGACAAGACCAAACGACCTCCTCCCCTCATGCAAACCTTTGTGAGGGAGGGAGAGAGTGCCCCTGAGGAGAATAAGACGAACAATGTCAAGAAGGGCAATGCCATCCCTCTCAACAAAGCCGGCGATTTTAACCCTTCTTATGTGTTATGCCGTGCTAGTGATGGGCATGTTTATGCCAAATTTGTTGGTTCTCTTCATGAATACATTGAATGGTCTACTTGGGTTCCAAAAACCCTTGTTACTAACATCAAAGGACCCATTACAAAATGGGTACCTAAAACCAAGCATTGATCTCTTGTACGTGTTTGCTTCCGGTGGGGGGTCATGGTTGCTCGATAGCGGAGCTACAAATCATATGACCGGAAGCAAGGACTTGGTGGTGGACGTGCACAAGGTTCCATCTATGCCCACCAATGTCGAGTGGGGTGACGCCTCATCTTCTAAGGTATTGGGACTTGGCAAAGTGGTCATCTCTCATGATCTCACGATCGAGAAGGTCATGCTTGTTGAGTCCGTTGCATACAATTTACTTTCCGTTCGTCAACTTGCTATCATGGGCTTTGCCACTTTCTTTGATATCGATACTGTGGCCCTCTTGTGCAGCAAGACTCTTAAAGTAGCCTTTGTTGGGCATGTCGAGAATGGTCTATATGTGATTAACTTTTTGGAGCGACCCACTAAGACCGCGACATGCCTAATGGCTAAAGTTGATGTGGAATGGCTTTGGCATCGCCGTTTAGCCCATGTCAATATGAGATCTTTGCAAAGTCTCCTCAAGGGGGACCATGTCCGTGGACTAACGAATGTTATTTTTGCTAAAGATCGTGCTTGCAGTGCCTGTATCGAAGGAAAGCTACATGAGAAGGCTCACCCTCCCACGACTATCATTTAGTCAAAGAGGCCTTTGGAGCTCCTTCACATGGATCTCTTTGGGCCTCCATCCTTCGATAGTCTTGGAGGTAGGAAGTATTGCTTGGTGATTGTGGATGACTACTCAAGGTACACGTGGGTGTATTTCTTCAAGAGGAAGAGCGAGACCCAACAAACCGTCATTGAATTTGCAAATGAAGCACAACATCAACACAATGCAAAGATCTTGACAATAAGAAGTGACAACGGCACCGAGTTCAAGAACTACACCTTGGACGAGTTTCTTAGTGATGAGGGAATCAAGCATCAATATTCCGCACCCTACACCCCTCAACAAAGCGGTGTTGCGGAGAGGAAGAACCGGACGTTGATGGATGCGGCAAGGACCATGATGGCGGAGTTCAAGTCTCCGTACAACTTTTGGGCCGAAGCCATCAACACCGCGTGTCATGCATCAAATCGGCTCTACCTCCGCAAGGGCTTGAACAAGACTCCACATGAAATACTCACCGGTAACAAGCCCAACCTCAAGTACTTCCGGGTATTCGGGTGTAAGTGTTTCATTCTCAAGAAAGGTGTTCGGTTGTCTAAATTTGAGGCTAGAGCTTATGAGGTATATTTGTTGGTTATGCTACAAACTCTCATGCTTACCGTGTCCTCAATAAATCCACGGGACTTATTGAGGAGACGTGTAACATGGAGTTTGATGAGAATAACGGCTCCCAAGTGGAGCAAAGTGGCACTTGTGATGTAGGTGATGAAATTCCTCCTCAAGCCATAAGAAGAATGGGTGTTGGTTTCATCCTACCCATTGAGGAACCCCTTGTGGCCGAAGGAGAAGGACAATGCTCCACTCAAGTGGAGCCATCACCAACCCAAGGCCCACACGCTTCCGAAGAACAAAGTGAAGGCCCTCAACCTCATGAACAAGACCAAGGGCAAGATCATACTCAAGACGGTGTGGACACACCAAGTGATGCCCAAGGTCAAGTTCTCTCCCCCGAGCAAGTTCAAGATCAAGAACAAGTTCATGATGACGCTCAAGATGATCAAGTAACTGCTCCTCAACTCACCACCGAGGAGGAATTAGAGCGTCGTGCCACCAAGGTTGCTTCCAAGCTCTCCACCAAGGATCATCTCATGACGAATGTGCTTGGAAGCTTAAGAAAGGGGGTAAGCACTCGCAGACAATTAGCAAATTATTGTGAGCATCACGCGTTTGTCTCTTGTGTGGAACCCCACAAGGTCTATGAGGTGCTAGAATATCCGGATTGGCTCAATGCCATGCACGAAGAACTCAACAACTTCGAGCGCAACAAAGTGTGGAGATTGGTGCCAAGGCCAACGGGGAACCACAATGTCATTGGAACCAAGTGGATATTCAAGAACAAGCAAGATGCCCATGGGATTATCATTCGCAACAAGGCTCGTTTGGTAGCACAAGGCTACTCCCAAGTCGAGGGTATCGACTACGGTGAAACCTTTGCTCCCGTTGCTCGTCTTGAATCCATTCGCATGCTGATTGCATATGCTTCTCATCATAACTTTAAGTTACAACAAATGGATGTGAAGAGTGCTTTTCTTAATGGTCCCATTAATGAATTGGTGTACGTCAAGCAACCCCCCGGGTTCGAGGATCCCTACTTTCCCGATCATGTGTATCAACTCGATAAGGCACTCTATGGCCTTAAACAAGCCCCACGTGCGTGGTATGACCACCTTACCGAGTTGTTACAAGACCGTGGTTTTGAAGTTGGGCTAATCGACCCCACTCTTTTTACTAAGAAGGTCAAAGGGGAGTTGTTTGTGTGCCAATTATATGTTGATGATATTATCTTTGGTTCTCCTAACAAAGCTTTCAATGAGGAATTTGCCGCTCTCATGACCTCAAAGTTCGAGATGTCCTCCATGGGAGAGTTGAAGTTCTTTCTAGGGTTCGAAGTGAAGCAAAGAAGAGAAGGAACCTTCATCAATCAATCCAAATACACTCAAGACATGCTCAAGAGATTCAAGCTAAGTGACGTCAAGCCGGCTTACACTCCAATGCCCACCAAGTGCCAACTTGACTTAGATCCCAATGGTAAAGTGGTGGATCAAAAGGTATATCGTTCCATGATTGGATCCTTGCTTTACCTTTGTGCATCTAGACCGGACATCATGTTGAGTGTGGGAATTTTTGCACGGTTTCAAGCCGCACCTAAGGAAAGTCACAATGTGGCGGTCAAACGAATCTTTCGATATTTGGCTCATACCCCAAACTCTGGCTTATGGTACCCAAGAGGATCAAACTTCAAGCTTGTAGGGTACTCGGATTCCGATTGGGCGGGAGACAAAGTGGATAGGAAGTCCACTTCCAGAGGGTGCCAATTCCTTGGTTGCTCTTTGGTAAGTTGGTCTTCCAAAAAGCAAAGTTGTGTGTCTCTCTCGTCCACCGAAGCGGAGTATGTTGCGGCCGGTAGTTGTTGTGCACAACTCTTATGGATGAGGCAAACTTTAAAGGATTATCGTGTCACTTGTGACAAAGTTCCTCTTTGGTGTGACAATGAAAGTGCCATCAAGATCTCCCTCAACCCGGTGCAACACTTCAAGACGAAGCATATTGAGATCCGGTATCACTTCATCCGGGATCACATTAGGCGAGGAGAGATTGAGCTCAACTACGTCAACACTCATGATAACCTTGTAGATATCTTCACGAAGCCCTTGGATGAAGCAAGATTTCGCGAGTTAAGGCATGAGCTAAATATCATCGATTCGAGCAATGTTGCTTGAACCCTTGCACACCCCACCATACTCAATGTGTTGTCCTATTTAGATGTAGGCATGGACATAGGGGGAGTGATGTTCTCTCAATGAACTCTCCCTCCCCCCATTATGCATAAATCAATCAAGTCTTTCACATTAGCCATATTTGATGGTACTTGTGCTTCAAAGACGAGTTTTGGTCATGGACCCAAGGATAATTCTTCGCGGTGCCATACCAATTGACTCAAACATAGGTGGCTACGGCCACCGCCCTCTCTTTTGGAGAGGTGGTGTCTCGTGGTTGGTTCGTTTGTCGTGTGCCTTTCTGGTTTTGTGTGTTGCGTGGTCTTGTGGTGTTGTGTTGGCTCGGAGTGGTTTGTGCAAAGATCTAGTTTTTCGCGCTCGAAACGTGCATCTTCTTAAGCCCACGGTACTACCGCGTCTGGGCGCGGTACTACCGCTTTGGGAGGCACGGTACTACCGCGCCACAGCACGGTACTACCGCTCTGGTGCGGTACTTCGGAAGTACCGCACCGTGCGGTACTACCGTGTTTAGGCACAGTACTACCGCGCCGTCTATGACTCGGGCAGGGGAGTTACAACTCCCCATACCCATTCATTGTCTCTCTCTCCACGTCTCTCTCTCTCAAGAACGGCGCCGGAGGCCCTCGCCGGATCTCCGTCTCCGGCCACTCTCCTCGGATTCCGACCGGTGGGATCGTTCCCCACCACTTCCTCTTGCCATGGACCAAGGATTTTCCCCAAATCCCTCTTTTTCTTGGTTGTTCTCTTGCTTCTAGGCTTTTGGGAAGAAACTTGTTGTTCTTGAGATTTTAGGCCAAATCTATGCAAGAGTAGGATGTAGGAGAGTCGTGATGCGTAGGAAACATACTTGATATGGTGTCTTGTGGTAGCTTTGTCCTACCGTAGTACCGCCGTGGTTTCGTGGGCTTTCTTAGATTTGAACCAGTTCAGATCTGACGCGGTGCGGTACTACCATGCCCGATGTGCGGTACTACCTCTCTTGCGGTACTACCGCCCGTTAGGCGCGGTACTACCATACCGTGCGGTACTACCGCTCCGCAGACACGGTACTACCGCGCCGGCCGCGGTGCTAAGGTCGTACTATCGCTCCTACACCCGGTACTACCGTGATCTTGCACGGTACTACCGCGTCTAAGAGCCGTACTACTCTCTTAGCTCCGCGGCTCTTGGCAGTACTACCGTAGGGATAAAATCTCTCTCTAGGCATGTATCATGTGTGCTTTCTACTTGTTTCACTTGCTTTGTTGTGGTCTTTGCATAATATCTCTTGGCTGTTGTGGGTGTTTTTGCGTTCTGTGTCTCAGGTGGTGGCTCTCGCCGTTCCAATCCCAGTCGTGACACTGGCTCCAAGCGTCTACGCAACCCCCAAGATGAAGCCCCAGAGGGCTCCAATGCCCCCAAGCGCAATGTCAAGTCCACTGCCAGCAAGCAAAAGGAACCGGCTAAGGGCATGGACGAGATTTCAACCACTGAGTATGTCAAGCGCCGGAAGATCAATCCCTATGTGAATCCTCGGGCTATCCTCAGAGGCACCGAGTTGTTCTGGACCAAGCAACAGGCTCTCATCTATCTGGATGTGATCAAGAACAAGCAGAATACCTATGTGGATGTCAAGTGGATAGACATGCATCACCTGCAGAAAGACAAGTTTCGTGACTATTTTGGAGAGGCTCTGGACTTGGTGGAGCAGTTTGCTATTGAGCCGGTGATCTCCTTTCACCTTGACTATGACCCTGAGCTTATCTGTCAGTTCTTTGCCTCAGTGTACTTTCATCCCGGGGAGGAGCGGAGGATGACTTGGATGACCAATGGCCGTCAGCTGTCAGCTACATGGAAAGAGTTCATGGATCTGCTGCACATTCCTGATGACGGGCTTCACACCCCCGTTGGCGTCCGCCCCCATGCCAACTCTGAGTCTGCCAACAAGAACCAGCTTCAGCCCTTCCTTGTTGAGAAGGTACTCCCCAATGGGAAGTCATCTTGGGTGTTGAACTCCTTTCTGGATATCATGCATCGCATCTTCCGCAACACTCTGTTCCCACGCATTGGCGACAAGGACAAGGTTCATGCATATCTAGTGGACATGTTGCTCTTGTGTGTAGAGGCACGTACTTCTCAGACTCAGCCACTTGATGTCTCTCACATCATGTGATGTGAGCTTCGGTTTGCGGTGTTCACTCGCAAGGTTCCTATCTATGGACCGTACCTGTTTCTGCTGCTCTCCACCACTTGGGAGAAGACGTATCCAGGTGATGAGTTCCTTGCTCCAGAATGGATTCGCCATGAGTCCATCAGCCTCCGCATCAAGCCCAACTGGGCCAACACCACTACTCGTGCTGAGGCATCTTCTGCTAGGAGGGCTGCTGGTGAGGGGGAGGCTGCTGCTGCTGAGACTGCTGCTGAGGACCGTGCTGCTAGGTCCACCACCTCTTCCTCTGAGCCATCATGGGCCAAGAAGCTGAAGGACAAGATGAAGACTCTCTTCTGCATGCAGGCGAAGGGACAATACAGGGCTCACGTGACTGACAAGGAGAGTTGCCGTCGTGACAAGAAGGTGATGAGGCTCTTTGGAGAGGATGTGTCTGGCGGGTCTGAGGACGTCATCACACCTGAGGCTGCCTGGATGTCTAAGCAGGGCTACAAGTGGACCAGTTTTGAGGATGACATGGAGGAGAATATCCCCGCCGCTGAGTCTGACGAGCAGCACGAGGAGCAGTGGGACGACTTCTCTGACTGAGCCACCCCGTGTGTGTAGGTGTCCTCTCTGCCTTTTTGGCGTCTCAATTTGCGTTGTGTCGTGCTTGGTGTGTTTGTTTGCTTTGTCGTTTGGACCTCGTTTGCCTCGTTTGCTTTAGTTCCGTTTGTGCTTCCGAGACCTTTCCTCCATATGGTGTAAGACATATGCACTCTATCTATCTTAGTTATCTTATGTTTGTACTATCTTGTCTAGTGATAAATTTGCCTTGTCTCTATAATATAGGGGGAGCTCGGTTCCTAGTATTCGTGCTCGTCTAGGTGGCATACATTTAGGGGGAGCCCGTCTATATTATAGAGAGGAGGGGTTTGCTTTTACTCAATAGTATTTTTCCTTGTGCAAATCCCGTTTTGTCATCAATCCACCAAAAAGGGGGAGATTGTAAGGACATATTTATCCCTAAGTGTTTTGGTGATTGATGACAACGCATTTGCGGACTAATCGTGTACCATGAGTTTTCCAGACTCTTCTCTGCTAGGCACAAGACGATTGGGTGCCCCTCGAAGACTGACAAAGACGGCGTCTTTTCTACGTTTCTTTTTGGTGGATTTGAGTCGTAGGAAAGCCGTACTATTAAGAGTGGGGTCCGCGTTGGAAAGGTTTGGGTGGAATCATCACGTACACGTCTCCTTTTATCCCCTCCTTCTTCCTTGGAGCTTCCTCCGTTTTTCCTGCCTCCTTTGACTGGCTACTGTTGTGGTTGTGGTAGTACTGCTCCTGGATCAACGGTAGTACCGTGGGCATCCACGGTAGTACCGTGCGGTGGCGCGGTAGTACCGCTGGTGCTCACGGTAGTACCGCTCCCCTGGAGCCGCACTACCGCTACCCACCAGGCTAGTGCCGCCCCTTTGTGGTAGTAGGAGCGGATGTAATTTTTTTACATCCACACCTGCCGCGGTAGTACCGCTTTCGCCGTGCGGTAGTACCGCGCTATGCGGTCAGGCAGTAGTACCGCCCCTCGGCAGTACTACTGTGTCGAGTTTTTGCTACTTCCGTTTTTTTGCGGAAGTAGGCATGGAAGTTCCCCTTCCCCCTGGACAGGACTTTTGCCTTACGGTAGTACCGCATTGGGGGCGCGGTAGTACCGTGCGTGCGGAAGTACCGCCCCCAGCTTGCGTCTGTTTCCCTGACTGGGGTCGCGGCAGTACCGTGGGACGGTACGGTAGTACCGCACTGCCGTGCGGTAGTACCGCTTGGTTGCAAGCAGTAGTACCGCGCGGCCTTGCGGTAGTACCGCTGGCCAGGCGCGGTAGTACCGCTGGCCGCGGGCTGGTTGGTGGGTAACGGTTGGATCTTTTCCACACACTATATAAAGGATCTCCTTCTTCCCCGTTGACTCACCTCTTCCACCATTAAAGCTCCATTATTGCTCCAAGCTCCATTTTCGCCCAATCTCACTCCCTAGCCAACCAAACTCGTTGATTTGCTCGGGAGTGGTTGAGAAGGCCCCGATCTACACTTCCACCAAGAGATATTTGATTCCCCCTACTAATCCCTTGCGGATCTTGTTACTCTTGGGTGATTGAGCATCCTAGACAGTTGAGGTCACCGCGAAGCCATAGTCCATTGTGGTGAAGCTTCGTGATGTCGTTGGGAGCCTCCAATTGAGTTGTGGAGATTGCCCCAACCTCGTTTGTAAAGGTTCGGTCGCCGCCTCCAAGGGCACCAATAGTGGAATCACGGCATCTCGCATTGTGTGAGGGCGTGAGGAGATTACGGTGGCCCTAGTGGCTTCTTGGGGAGCATTGTGCCTCCACACCGCTCCAACGGAGACGTACTTCCTCTCAAAGGGAAGGAACTTCGACAACACATCCTCGTCTCCACTCTTGGTTATCTCGTGCCTTTACTTGTGTTGCTTATTTGTTTCATATATCTTGCTTGCTTGTGTTCCTATTCGTGTTGCATCATACAGATTGCTCATCTAGTTGCATATCTAGACAACCTACTTTGATGCAAAGTTTAAATTGCTAAAGAAAGGCTAAAAATTGTTAGTTGCCTATTCACCCCCCCCCTCTAGTCAACCATATCGATCCTTTCAGATTAGAGGAAGGAAAATGTCCCATATAATCAAAGCCCCAAACATCAAATGGTTCAATAACGAGTGAATAGTTCATAGGCATTTCTTGACGTCTACTAATATTACCAATTCTTTGACATTCATCACAAGATAAGACAAACTTACGGGCATCCTTGAAGAGAGTAGGCCAATAAAAAGCAGATTGCAATACCTTATGTGCAGTTCTATCTCCGGCATGGTGTCCTCCATAAGCTTCGGAGTGACACTTGCGTAGGATCTGTTCCTGTTCATGCTCTGGTACACAACGTCTAATAACACCATCTACTCCTTCTTTATAAAGATGTGGGTCATCCCAAAAGTAATGCATCAAATCATAGAAGAACATTTTCTTTTGCTGGTATGTGAAACTAGGTGGTATAAACTTAGCAAGAATGTAATTAGCATAATCAGCATACCATGGAGCATTATGAGAAGCATTTATGACATTTAATTGCTCATCAGGAAAGCTATCATCAATAGGAAGTGGGTCATCAAGCACATTTTCTAACCTAGACAAGTTGTCTGCAACGGGGTTCTCAGCTCCCTTTCAATCAACAATATGTAAGTCAAATTCTTGTAGCAAGAGAACCCATCTAATAAGTCTAGGTTTAGCATCTTTCTTTTCCATGAGATATTTAATAGCAGCATGATCAGTGTGAATAGTTACTTTAGAATCAACAATATAAGGTCTGAACTTATCACAAGCAAATGCAACTGCTAAGAATTCTTTTTCAGTGGTAGCATAATTTCTTTGAGCATTGTCTAGGGTTTTACTAGCATATTGAATAACATTTAATTTCTGATTAACTCTTTTCCCTAGAACAGCACCTACATCATAATCACTAGCATCACACATAATTTCAAAGGGTAAATTCCAATCAGGTGGCTGAATAATAGGTGCAGAGATCAATGCTTTCTTAAGAATTTCAAATGCTTCTACACAATCATCATCAAAAACAAATGGTATATCTTTTTGTAATAAATTAGTCAGAGGCCGAGACACTTTTTTGAAGTCCTTAATGAACCTCCTATAAAATCCGTCGTGACCAAGGAAACTTCTTATACCTTTGATGTCCTTGGGGCATGGCATATTTTCAATAGCATCAACCTTGGCTTTATCAACTTCAATACCTCTTTTAGAAACTTTATGCCCCAAGACAATACCTTCATTAACCATAAAGTGGCACTTTTCCCAATTCAAGACAAGATTAGTTTCTTCACATCTCTGCAAAACTCGATCAAGGTTGCTCAAGCAATCATCAAAAGAAGATCCATAGACGGAGAAATCGTCCATGAAAACCTCACAAATCTTTTCAGAAAAGTCAGAGAATATAGCCATCATGCATCTTTGAAAGGTAGCAGGTGCATTACATAAACCAAAAGGTATACGTCTATAAGCAAAAGTACCAAAAGGGCAAGTAAAAGTAGTCTTTGATTGATCTTTGGCCGACACAGGTATTTGAGAGAAACCAGAATAACCATCTAGAAAGCAAAAATGTGTATGTTTGGATAATCTTTCTAGCATTTGATCGATAAAAGGTAAGGGGTAATGATCCTTTTTAGTAGCCTTATTTAATTTGCGGAAATCAATTACCATCCTATAACCTGTAATAATTCTTTGAGGGATCAATTCATCTTTATCATTAGGAACAACAGTAATACCTCCCTTCTTGGGGACACAATGGACAGGACTTACCCACTAACTATCAGCAACGGGATAAATTATACCTGCCTCAAGGAGCTTTAGTATTTCCTTTCTTACCACTTGTCGGTGTCAAAACCGGCGGATCTCGGGTAGGGGGTCCCAAACTGTGCATCTAGGATGGATGGTAACAGGAGGCTGGGAACACTTTGTTTTACCTAGGTTCGGGCCCTCTCGATGGAGGTAATACCCTACTCCTGCTTGATTAATATTGATGATATGGGTAGTACAAGAGTAGATCTACCACGAGATCAAGGAGGCTAAACCCTAGAAGCTAGCCTATGGTATGATTTTAGTGTATGGAGTTGATTATCCTTTCGACTAGCCTGGCCTCGGTTTATATAATCCACCGGAGGCCTAGGATAACAAGAGTCCTAGCCGAATACGCCGGTGGGGAGAAGTCCTTGTCTTGATCGCCAAGTCTTGTGGAATCTTCCTTGTATGCGGTAGCCGTCCGAACTGGCCCATGAGTATACGGCCATGGGGGTCCTCGGCCCAATCTAATAGATCGGGAGACGACGTGGTGAGTACCCCCTAGTCCAGGACACCGTCAGTAGCCCCCTGAACCGGTCTTCAAGTTAGGGACGCTCCTCGATTCTTCCGAACTGTTCTTCATCTTCGGTTGTCGGTCTTGAAAACTGGTTCAACAAATCTTCTTTATCTTCGATCTTGAGGATCGCCAAAATGCATTCGACGGGTTTACACGTCGGGTATCCGAGGAGCCCCTTTAAGTTTCCGGCCTTTATCAATGCCTTGTTTATTTTTATGCCACACCTCGGGTTTGAAGTTGTTCCCGGGAGGCAGGGTCCTCTTGCGTCCGAGCTCCAACGCTGGACTGCATTCGAGGTATCTTTTGTAGCCGAGCACCAACGCCGGACCGCTTCCCAGCTCTAGCGCCGGAATGTATCCGAGCTCCAACGTCGGACTATGTATCCGAGCTCCAACGCCGGACTGTATATCGAGCTCCAACGCCGAAATATATCCGAGCTCCAACGCCGGACTGTGTCCAGACTCCAATGCCGGACTATATCCGAGGTGTCATATCACCTTGGTTCAAAAAAGTTGAAGGAGTTTAGCCGAGCTTAATGCCGGAAATGCCCTCTATGGAGCCAGCCACTAGCGCCCGAGCTTTATGCCGGACTGCTTCCGAGGTGGTGCCCCACCCCGACTATGGGCCGATTTTTTGTCAATATTTTTTATTGGTGCAATTTATTCTCTACCGAGATATATAGCCAGTAGCCCTCAAGGTGTGTATCGGTCTAAAACCCGAGATGCACATGAAGGATGACATAAGACCGCTGATCCCAGTAGCCGCTGAGACTCAGGTTGATTTGCAAAATCGGCCTGAGGATCAAGTCCTAGCTCGGCAGAATACTTCGGGACAAAAAAGCGGCGTGCTCAGTCCTCAAGACTCAGGTTGGGTGCGGCCGACCAACCTGAGGATCAAAATCTCCTCGGAAACTATATTGCACATAAAATTTTCTGCATTGGACAAGCAATGCAGTAGCCCCCGAGACACTGGTCGGGTGGCAACACCATATCAGGGGATCGATGTGCCCCTTTAATATTTGTAAATGATAAGCCCGAAGCCCAGTAGCCCCCGAGCCTTAATGCGGGCATGGGTGGCTGAATTAAGGATCAATATCCGTAGTAAAATCACAAATTATGTGTAATGACTCTATGTATCCAAGTACTTTACGTCATTGATGCTCGGATCCGCATTGTACAAAACTTTGTTGACCGACCATCAGCTTCCACCTCCTCGGCCAGTAGCCGAGGAGTGTTTGTCCTACTTTATAAAGCCTTTATGAGGGCAAAGATTTACGACAAACAAGGCAATCTGGCCACATGGTTTTATAAACAAAGGTACGCAGAGAGATATGTTATATTACTGTTTAACAGAAGAAATGTATTCCAAAGAAAATAGTCCCGCTATCGGTTCCTTTCTTTGGGTTGTCATGCTAAGCATGATCATGAAACCTCAGCTCGAATGTAAGAGCAAAATATTGAGGATTTAGTTTCGGAGGCCAGTTAATAGCCCCCGGTAGTGTTCGGCGACAGTCGAGGTCAAGCCGTAAACACTTCGGCCAATGTTATGAATGGCCCATCATAGTCATCGGATCGCTGACCAGTTTACGCTTATTGTGACAGTCAGTTTTCGGCTTTCTCCACTGAGGTGCTTAACCATGTGAGCTGGAAGCACAATCGCAGTGGTTCTCCCTTTGCACGCTTAGCCGAACAAAACAGAACGTAGGAAGAAAGTGCAGGAGCCGGGCAACCCAACTATTGACCGAAGACACAATTCGAAACCGATGCATATATAGCAATATCTGAGAATGTTTTTGCCGAATCCCTAAAGGTGTCCGGCGTTGCACTGCGAGACTAATGCTGGAAAAGCACAAATAGTTTAAAAGTGCCAAAAAGCTTGGAAAACCAAGAAACGTCAGTAAAAACATGACGTCCGAACAAGATCAAGTGTTCGGTGCCAATCCGAAAATTGGTCTTAGAAAAAAGAAGTGCTTCTGTCTTGCTTTAACATGATACATCCTATCTCAAGACTTCGAGCGGGTCAGCCTACGGCTTCAACCTCCTATCCCGAGGGCGGAGTACTTCTCATCAGGCCAGTTTAGCAAACTAAACTCTAGCGGCCTTAAGAGAGAAATTAGGCTCCCTGGCTAGTGACCGCACACTCGTGTCGAAAAAGGAGTGATAAATAATAATAAAACTTTGCAATGACTAAGAAGAAGAACAATTATTATAAAACGGCTCAAATAAACTTAAGAGCCCCAAGTGACTTGGGTAGAAGAATGATTGCATGTACCGAAGTACTTATATCATATCTATGTTCAACCGAACTTTAAACGCGTCTTAACCGACCGTCAGCTTCTCCCTTGTCGGTCAAGGACCGAAAAGTGTTATGTACTCCATCGGTCGAGAATATCGACAGTGTTTCCAATAACCAGGCAATCAGGCCATAAGGCTGTAACAGACAAAGCGCGCTCAGGGAACTTATGCTATATTACCGTGAAGTGTAAGAAGCATCTTCAAAGAAAATAGTACCCCCACCGATACCTTTCTTCGGTGCTCATTGTTATTATGAGACTTGTGCAATAGATTTTTTGTACTCATGAGTTCCGCTGTGTGCCGACCATCATTGAATAACTATAAGAGCGCTAGCTTTCGGCTTCACCCAGTCTGAGGTCCGGCTCAGGCTACCCGATCGTGACAATCGCAGAGGTGCTCCCTTTACTCCCTAGCCGAACAATCGGGAACGTAGGGGTAAACACAGGAGCGAGGCAACCCAGCTTGCAAATCGCTTAAGTCAATATGGTGCATATTGTGGCATAATACACGAACAAGGAACGAAGTTGTACAAGTATAATCATATGCAAGAGGAAAAGCTTCATAAAGGAAGCCCCCAAGTGAATTGGGTCCTTGAATTTGTGTGTCACAAACAAAGTTTGGACAAGAAAAAAATTTACAAGCAACTTTTTTCCAAAAATGTAGAATGCTTGGTCGAACCGAACACAAGTTAGAAATTTAAAACTTTAAGCATGAAGGCAACTTAGCTGGTTAATGTGTTCGGTATTGATGACGCGGTCCGAGCTTGATGCGGGACAAGGTGCCATCCCCCAAGCCGGTCCCAAGGTGGCGGAGCAAAGAGCTCGGCACTCCGAAGTGGTGACATAGCACGGTCAATGCAGGTCGGTAGAGTGATGCCGAAGTCCCCGGCATGGGGTAATGAAGTGTTGACGAAGCCCCCCGTCCAGCCGAGGTGACACCAAAGGATATAGTCCAGCTGGATCATTTTCCTGTGCCACATAAAATAGTGCAAACCGGAGGTAATAGTAATAATAATAAAAATCGTTGCATAATCAATAATTTATGCAAAGTGAGTAGTAAAAGAAATATGGCCTGGCGCCGAAGTCAATGTCGATGCAGGGCGTCGGCGTGATGCGGTAAGGGCGTGGCAAAGTCTGAATTCACAGGTCGGTCCGAGTTCCGGATGCGGCATTCGCCGGACTATGTACGGAGACTGACCGGACCACCATGCGACCGTCGTTAATGCGGCCACCATTTCATAGACCTGTGTACATATGATGGACAAACCAGAGTAATAATTCCTTGGGAAAAATTGAACCCAAACAAGCAAAAAATACTAGGATTAATAGCACCTGATTTATTTGTTGTAGCAATCCGAAGGAAGGCGATTCCCAAAATTGGGACTCGATCCGCACACCCGTTACCGGAGTAGGTTGATGAAGAGATGATGAAGCCCCCGGCCCAGCCGAGATGTCGAAGTAGGTCGGCGTGATGGACACCGGCTCGGAGGAGCAATAGTGCGGCCCTGCCGATGCAGGTCGTGATGTGGTCAATGCCGGCTTGATGAACTGACCGTGCGGCGATGCCGGTGTGCCTGCTCCGTGTAACCCGTGGGGCAGCGATGTTGATGATGATTTATCTTTTGCGATGCCAGACTCTTGTTCGGCTTGCCAAGATGATGATCCGAAGAAGTTGAGCTCAGCTAAAGTGACGACATGTCTAACGCAGGTCGGCTGCCGTGGAGTAATATTGCCGGACTGGTTTGACACCAGCATGATGTTGAAGATCACGTTCAAAAGATCTTAAAGTTAGTGGGATGTGTTCGGGAACAAAACACAATACCCCATACAAAACTTCCTTCAAAAGGGATGTCCGAAATCCCGTTCATAAAAAAGATGAACTCGGGCCGGATTCGTTTAAGCGCAGAAAACAGATCCGAAAAGTGATGCACTAATCGGAAGGTTCCCGGAGTTTGGACGGTCGGATCGAGCTGAAATTTTGAGAGGTGGCAGATATAGGAATTCCGTAGCCGATCAACGGTTGGATCTTCCAAAGGACGTCCGAGCTAGAAGCTGGACACCACGCCCTAAACTCATCCAAATTCCCGTCCAGATTTGACAGGGCTCCGGTATATCGTGGATTGCCAGAGATTCCTCCATCGGAACTCGACGAAATTTTCCAGGGTTGTTGTAGACACAATTCCGCACAATTCCACCCAAGCGATCGTCAAAGCGATACTCGAGGAGGTGGTGGTGGCAGATACGAATTCGCTGTCCAGAAAAATAGCACGGTCGCTTGAGGGCAATGTTGACGTTGAGCCCCCGAGCTCCATAGATGATTCCTCCGTGATCTTGATAGAGATCGGAGTTGATGTTTGATGAAGGCCCTCGTCCGGACATGGCGATCCGAACACGGGGCGCAATTCTTAGTCGAGCCAAGGTGACCAGTCGAACTGGTGACGAAGACGCCGAGGTCGCAGTTGATCTGCAGGCGAGCCATCGATCCTTTTGTCGATCACACAGCGGAACTCCCAATGAAAGCACCAATGTCGGTGTCAAAACTGGCGGATCTCGGGTAGGGGGTCCCGAACTGTGCGTCTAGGATGGATGGTAACAGGAGGCTGGGGACACTTTGTTTTACCCAGGTTCGGGCCCTCTCGATGGAGGTAATACCCTACTCCTGCTTGATTAATATTGATGATATGGGTAGTACAAGAGTAGATCTACCACGAGATCAAGGAGGCTAAACCCTAGAAGCTAGCCTATGGTATGATTGTAGTGTATGGAGTTGATTATCCTTTCGACTAGCCTGGCCTCGGTTTATATAATGCACCGGAGGCCTAGGATAACAAGAGTCCTAGCCGAATACGCCGGTGGGGAGAAGTCCTTGTCTTGATCGCCAAGGCTTGTGGAATCTTCCTTGTATGCGGTATCCGTCCGAACTGGCCCATGAGTATACGGCCACGGGGGTCCTCGGCCCAATCTAATAGATCGGAAGACGACGTGGTGAGTACCCCCTAGTCCAGGACACCGTCACCACTTCTTTCATTTTAGGATTCAGTCGTCGTTGATGATCACGAACTGGTTTAGCATCTTCTTCCAAATTAATTTTATGTTGACATAGAGTGGGACTAATGCCCTTAAGATCATCAAGAGTATACCCAATAGTAGCACGGTGCCTCTTCAGAGTTTCCAGTAATCTCTCTTCCTCATGCTCTGAAAGGTTAGCAATAATAATAACAGGATATATCTTTTTCTCATCAATATAAGCATATTTAAGAGTATCAGGTAACGGTTTAAGCTCAAACACGGGATCACCCTTGGGTGGAGGAGGATCCCCTAGGATTTCAACAGGCAAATTGTGTTTCAGAATAGGTTCATGTTTAAAGAATACTTCATCTATTTCCCTTCTTTCATTCATAAACATGTCATTTTCATGGTCTAGCAAATATTGTTCTAAAGGATCACTAGGAGGTACGGCAATAGAAGCAAGTCCAATAATTTCATGCTTACTAGGTAATTCTTCTTCACGGTATTGTCTACTAAATTTAGAGAAATTAAATTCATGAGTCATATCATCTAAACTGATAGTAACAACATCCCTTTTGCAATCTATGGTAGCATTAACAGTGTTCAGGAAGGGTCTACCAAATATAATGGGACAAAAGCTATCTTGTGGGGAACCAAGAACAAGAAAATCAGCAGGATATTTAGTTTTCCCACACAAGACTTCAACATCTCTAACAATTCCCATTGGTGAAACAGTATCTCTATTGGCAAGTTTAATTGTGACATCAATATCTTCTAACTCAACAGGTGCAATATCATGCATAATTTCTCTATAAAGGCTAATAGGTATTGCACTAACACTCGCACCCATATCACATAAGCCATGATAACAATGATCTCCTATTTTAACATAAATAAGAGGCATGCCTACCACAGGTCTAGGTTTATCTTTAGCACACGGTTTAGCAATTCTAGCAGTTTCATCATAGAAATAAATAACATGCACATCAATATTATCAGACAAGAGATCTTGAACAATAGCAATACTAGGTTCAACTTTAACTTGCTCATGAGGTGTATAGGTTTTAATATTGCTTTCACAAACCACAGTTGAAGCTTTAGCATGATCCTTTATCCTAACAGGGAAAGGTGGTTTCTCAACATAAGCAGTAGGAACAATAGGATCATTATAAGTTACAATCTTTTCTTCAACTTTAATAGGTGCAGCTACTTTTACTTCTATGGGAGGATGATATGTAAACCACTTCTCCTTGGGGAGATCAACATAAGTAGCAAAAGATTCACAGAAAGAAGCTACTATCTCAGAGTCAAGTCCATATTTAGTGCTAAATTTACGGAAAACATCGGTATCCATAAAAAGATTTAACACAATCAAACTTAGGTGTCATACCTGACTCCTTACCTTCGTAGAGGTCCCAATCTTCAGAGTTGCGTTTAATTCTTTCCAATAAATCCCATTTGAATTCAATAGTCTTCATCATAAAAGAGCCAGCACAAGAAGTATCGAGCATGGTACGATTGTTATCAGAAAGCCGAGCATATAAATTTTGAATAATCATTTCTCTTGAGAGCTCGTGATTGGGGCATAAATATAACATTGATTTAAGCCTCCCCCAAGCTTGAGCGATGATCTCTCCTTCGCGAGGCCAAAAATTATATATATAATTGCGATCACGATGAACAAGATGCATAGGATAAAACTTCTGATGAAATTCCAATTTCAATCGTTTGTAATTCCAAGACCCCACATCATCACATAGCCTATACCATGCCGATGCATCTCCCTTCAAAGATAAAGGGAAGACCTTCTTCTTAACAACATCTCTGGGTACACCTACAAGCTTAAATATTCCACAAACTTCATCCACATATATTAGATGCTCATCAGGATGTTTTGTTCCATCTCCTAAAAAGGGATTAGCTAGCAGTTTTTCTATCATAACCGAAGGAATTTCAAAGCAGACATTTTCATTTTCAATAGGTTCAGTAGGTTGAGGAGCAACTCTTTGCTCTACTGGTCGGGGTGAAGATACCCCGAACAAGCCCCTCAGAGGATTACTTTCCATAGTAACAAGTGACAGTAAATTTTAGCACACTATATAAATTTTTCCTTACCAAATTCCACCTACCAAAGGCGCTTCACTCCCCTGCAAAGGCGCCAGAAAAGAGTCTTGATGACCCACAAGTATAGGGGATCTAGTCCTTTCGATAAGTAAGAGTGTCGAACCCAACGAGGAGCAGAAGGAAATGATAAGCGGTTTCCTGCAAGGTATTCTCTGCAAGTACTGAAACAAGTGGTAACAGATAGTTTTGTGATAGGATAATTTGTAACGAGCAACAAGTAACAAAAGTAAATAAAGTGCAGCAAGGTGGCCCAATCCTTTTTGTAGCAAAGGACAAGCCTGGACAAACTCTTATATAGAGAAAAGCGCTCCCGAGGACACATGGGAATATCATCAAGCTAGTTTTCATCACGCTCATATGATTCGCGTTCGGTACTTTGATAATTTGGTGTGTGGGTGGACCGGTGCTTGGGTACTGTCCTTACTTGGACAAGCATCCCACTTATGATTAACCTCTATTGCAAGCATCCACAACTACAACAAAAGTATTAAGGTAAACCTAACCATAGGATGAAACATATGGATCCAAATCAGCCCCTTACGAAGCAACGCATAAACTAGGGTTTAAGCTTCTGTCACTCTAGCAACCCATCATCTACTTATTAATTCCCAATGCCCTCCTCTAGGCCCAAATAATGGTGAAGTGTCACGTAGTCGACGTTCACATAACACCACTAGAGGAGAGACAACATACAGCTCATCAAAATATCGAACTAATACCAAATTCACATGACTACTAATAGCAAGACTTCTCACATGTCCTCAGGAACAAACGTAACTACTCACAAAGCATAAACATGTTCATAATCAGAGGGGTATTAATATGCATATAGGATCTGAACATATGATCTTCCACCAAATAAAACAACTAGCATTAACTACAAGGAGTAATTAACACTACTAGCAACCCACATGTACCAATCCCAGACTTAGACACAAGAATTGGATACAAGAGATGAACTAGGGTTTTGAGAGGAGATGGTGTTGATGAAGATGTTGATGAAGATTGCACTCTCCCGATGAGAGGAGCGTTGGTGATGACGATGGCGATGATTTCCCCCTCTGGGAGGGAAGTTTCCCCGGCAGAACAGCTCCGCCAGAGCCCTAGATTGGTTCCGCCAAGGTTCCGCCTCGTGGCGGCGGAGTTTCGTCCGAGAAGATGGCTTGTTATTTTTTTCCATCGAAAGACTTCATATAGCATAAGATGGCCACCGGAGAGCCACCAGGGGGGCCACGAGGTAGGGGGCGCACCCAGGGGGTAGGGCGTGATACGTCTCCGTCGTATCTACTTTTCCAAACAATTTTGCCCTTGTTTTGGACTCTAACTTGTATGATTTGAATGGAACTAACCCGGACTGACGCTGTTTTCAGCAGAATTGCCATGATGTCATTTTATGTGCAGAAAACAAATATTCTCGGAATGACCTGAAACTCCACGGAACTTCTTAGAAAAAACAATAAAAAAATCCTCGCCAAAGATGAAGACCAGGGGGCCCACACCCTTCTCACGAGGGTGGGGGCGCCCCCCCCCCCTAGGGCGCACCCCCCTACCTCATGGCCCCCCTGGAAACCCTCCGACACCAACTCCAACTCTATATATTTGCTTTCGGAGAGAAAAAAATCAGAGAGAAGAAATCATCGCGTTTTACGATATGGAGCCGCTGCCAAGCCCTAAAACCTCTCGGGAGGGCTGGTCTGGAGTCCGTTCGGGGCTCCGGAGAGGGGGATTCGTCACCGTCATCATCATCAGCCATCCTCCATCACTAATTTCATGATGCTCACCGCCGTGCGTGAGTAATTGCATCGTAGGCTTGCTGGACGGTGATGGGTTGGATGAGATTTATCATGTAACCGAGTTAGTTTTGTTAGGGTTTGATCCCTAGTATCCATTATGTTCTGAGATTGATGTTGCTATGACTTTGCTATGCTTAATGCTTGTCACTAGGGCCCGAGTGCCATGATTTCAGATCTGAACCTATTATGTTTTCATGAATATATGTGAGTTCTTGATCCTATCTTGCAAGTCTACAGTCACCTACTATGTGTTATGATCCGGCAACCCCGAAGTGACAATAATCGGGACCACTCCCGGTGATGACCATAGTTTGAGGAGTTCATGTATTCACTATGTGCTAATGCTTTGTTCCGGTTCTCTATTAGAAGGAGGCCTTAATATCCATTAGTTTCCAATAGGACCCTGCTGCCACGGGAGGGTAGGACAAAAGATGGCATGCAAGTTCTTTTCCATAAGCACGTATGACTATATACGGAATACATGCATACATTACATTGATGAATTGGAGCTAGTTCTGTGTCACCCTATGTTATGACTGTTACATGATGAACCGCATCCGGCATAATTATCCATCACTGATCCAGTGCCTACGAGTTTTCCATATACTGGTTCTTGCTTATTTACTTTCCCGCTGCTACTGTTACAATCACTACAAAATACCAAAAACATTACTTTTGCTGTCTTTACTTTTCTTGCCGCTACCACCACTATCATATTACTTTGCTACTAAACACTTTGCTGCAGATACTAAGTTTCCAGGTGTGGTTGAATTGACAACTCAGCTGCTAATACTTGAGAATATTCTTTGGCTCCCCTTGTGTCGAATCAATAAATTTGGGTTGAATACTCTACCCTCGAAAGCTGTTGCGATCCCCTATACTTGTGGGTTATCAAGACTAATTTCTGGCACCATTGCCGGGGAGCATAGCTCTATTCTTTGAGTCACTTGGGATTTATATCTGCTGGACACTATGAAGAACTTGAGAGATCCAAAAACCAAGATCTATCCCTCAACCACGAGGGGAGGTAAGGAACTGCCATGTAGCTCTGCACTTGATTCACCTTCAGTTATGAGTAAGTTTGCGACACCTACATCTGCTTCTGCTATTCGTTCTGATATGTCGCATGTTATTGATGATGCCACTTCTGCTATGCATGATACTTATGATGAAACTGCTTCTATGCCTGATACTACTGTGCCCCTTGGTGAATTTCTTGATGAACAAATTGCTAGGGCTAGAGAAAAATAAATTATTGAATCTGAATATGATGATGATAGTGATGATGAAAATATGCCTGTTATTCCTGAGGGCTATCTTTTTGATATGGAATCTTCTGCCGCTATTTTAGCTTGCAAAGATAGATATGAGCTTAAGAGGTTATTAATTAAATGGAACAAAGAATCACTTAGAGATAAAATGAGACCTGACCCTGCTTTTGCTACTTCACCTGTTTACTAATGATGATAAGGATTATGAATTCTTTGTTGATCCTGATATAATTACTTTGGTTGAATCTGATCCATTTTATGGCTATGAATCTGAAACTATTGTGGCACATCTTACTAAATTAAATGATATAGCTGCCCTGTTTACTAATGATGAGAGATCGCGTTACTTCTATATACTCAAAATATTTCCGTTCTCATTAAAGGGTGATGCTAAGATATGGTTTAATTCTCTTGATCCTGGTTGTGTGCGTAGTCCCCAGGATATGATTTATTACTTCTCTGCTAAATATTTCCCTGCTCATAAGAAACAAGCTACTTTGAGGGAAATATACAACTTTGTGCAAATTAAAGAAGAGAGTCTCCCAGAAGCTTTGGGGGAGGCTCCTCAAGTTACTTAATGCTTTGCCTGATCATCCTCTTAAGAAACCTGAAATACTTGATATCTTTTATAATGGACTAACCGATGCTTCCAGAGATTACCTGGATAGTTGTGCTGGTTCTCTTTTCAGGGAAATAACACTGGATGAAGCTGAAATTCCATTGAATAATATGTTGACAAATGAAAATAATTGGGCACCTCCTGAGCCAGCTCCTGAGCCATCTCCTGCTCCAATTATTGAGCCTATTCCTAAACCAACTCCGAAGAAGAGAGGTGTTCTATTTCTCAGTCCCGAAGATATGCAAGAGGCAAAGAAATCTATGAAAGAGAAAGGTATTAAAGCTGAAGACGTTAAGAATTTACCTCCTATTGAAGAAATACATGGTCTTAATTCACCGCCTGTTGAAGAAACATATGATCTTAATTATTTATTTACTGAACAACCTCCTGATCCCGATATCCTAACACAGGTAGTAAAGGTAAATTCTCTCTATAGATATGATAAAACTGAAGTTCCTCCTACTAAAATTGCTAGTCAGTGCTTGGATGAGTTCGATAACTTTATGTTTAAGCAAGACGACTTCAATGCTTATTTTGGTAGACAATTAAAAGAAAATGCTTATATGATTAGACGCTTGGGTGATTATATGGCTTATATTAAAGGTGAACTTAAACTTGTTAGCAAACATGCTTCTATGGTTACCACTCAAGTAGAACAAGTACTTAAGGCTCAAAAAGAAGTGCTTAATGAAATGAATAATAAGAAAAATGATTATGCTGTTAGAGGGGCTACTAGAACTGGTAGAATGACTCAGGAACCTTTGTATCCTGAAGGCCACCCTAAGAGAATCGAGAAAGATTCTCAAAGAAATAATATTGATGTTCCTAGTTCTTCTAAAAAGAAGAAGAAGAAAAATGATAGAACTGTGCAAACTTCTAGTGAACCTATTGCTGAACCACCTAATAATCTAAATGATATTTCTATGCCTGATGCTGAAACACAATCTGGTAATGAACATGAACCTAGTAAAAATATTAATGATGATGTTCATGATGATGCTCAACCTAGTAATGATAACGATGTAGAAATTGAACCTGTTGTTGATCTTGATAACCCACAATCAAAGAATCAACATTATGATAAAAGAGACTTTGTTGCTAGGAAACATGGTAAAGAAAGGGAACCTTGGGTTTAGAAACTCATGCCATTTCCTCCGAAACCATCCAAGAAAAAGGATGATGAGGATTTTGAGCGCTTTGCTGAAATGATTAGGCCTATCTTTTTGTGTATGAGATTAACTGATGTGCTCAAAACAAATCCTTATGCTAAATATATGAAGGATATCATTACTAATAAAAGAAAGATACCGGAAGCTGAAATTTCCACCATGCTTGCTAATTATACTTTTAAGGGTGGAATACCAAAGAAACTTGGAGACCCCGGAGTACCTACTATACCTTGCTCCATTAAAAGAAATTATATTAAAACTGCTTTATTTGATCTTGGAGCCGGTGTTAGTGTTATACCTCTCTCTTTATATCGTAGACTTGACTTGAATAAGCTGACACCTACTGAAATATCTTTGCAAATGGCTCATAAATCAACTGCTATACTTGTCGGTATTTGTGAGGATGTGCCTGTTGTGGTTGCAAACATTACTATTTTAACGGACTTTGTTATTGTTGGTATTCCCGAGGATGATAGTATGTCTATTATTCTTGGAAGACCTTTTCTTAATACTGCAGGGGCTGTTATTGATTGCAACAAAGGCAATGTCACTTTCCATGTTAATGGTAATGAGCATATGGTACACTTTCCGAGGAAACAACCTCAAGTTCATAGTATCAACTCTATTGGAAAAATTCCATCGATTATATTTGGAGGTTTTGAATTTCCTCTTCCTACTGTCAAGAAGAAATATGATATACTTATTATTGGGGATGTGCATATCCCCATTGAGGTAACTTAGTGTTATTCGAAATTTCTCCGGTTTCATAATTATCGGAATGAGTTTGTTAACAAGACTTGATCAACCTTGTTAATGGATTCTTTTTGATGAGCATGAGATGGATGAAACTAGAAGCACAAACTTCTGTACCCCACTTTTACTTTCTGTTATTTATATTAAATAAAGTAAAAATAGTTTTTTCAGTCTGTTTCCTGACTTATCCGTGCAATATAAAAATATCCCGACAATAAAAGTCCTCAGAATGTCATGCCAATTTAATATGATTTTTTCGGGAATATTTGAGGATTTACTGTGCAAAAATTACCGCGGGAGGAGCTGCCACCTGGCCACGAGGGTGGTGGGCGCCCCCCCTAGGGCGCGCTCCCCTACCTCGTGGGCCCACGGTGGCCCTCCTCCACTTATCCCAGCACCCATCTTCTTCCTCTATCTCACACAAACCCGAAAAACCAACTCAAGCATGAGTTCCAGCCACTTTTCTTGTGATTTTCGATCTCCTTGCTCAAAGCACCTCTCGCAAAACTGCTTGGGGAGATTGTTCCTTGGTATGTGACTCCTCCATTGGTCCAATTAGTTTTTGCTCTAGTGCTTTATTCTTTGCAAATTTGTGCTGCATAGGTGACCATGTTATTGAGCTTGCATGTCAAATTTATATGGTTCCAAGTAGTTCTAATGCTTGATATAGGCTCTAGGCACTTGTAGGAGTAGTTGCTATCAATATTATTGAAGTTGGTTCATTTTTGTCTGAAGTTACTAAAAATTTCAGATTGTTTCAGAAAAATAATGAGGAGATTTTTGAGGGGCTCGTCGAGCCAAAGCACGAAGGAAAAGGCACCGAAGCCTAAGTATAATTTGCCGCGCACCGCGGAGATTCGGGCGTGTGAATGGCCTTCTGAAGATTTCTTGAGAGCAGTCGGTATCTATGAAGATTTTCATGAATTAGCTCACAATGCAGGCCTCACCGCTTTCCTCCACGACCAATGCGATCAGTATCTCTTACTCACAAATACTTTTGTGCAAAACTTTCATTTTCATTCTAGGAACTCACCACCTATGGTGGAGTTTCATTTATATGATGAGCATAAGGAGATGTCACTTTATGATTTCTGTCGGATTTGTTTAATCCCTTTTGAGGGCAAGACAGAAGAACCACATCATGATGATGTGGCTGGATTTATTGATACTATCACTGTAGGAGAAACTAGGAAGGTTTCCGATGCACGAATCACTAGCATACATTTTCCTGTTTTACGCTACTTTGCATTATTTGCTAGTCATTGTTTAATTGGACGCGAAAACAGTGGAAACCTTAGTATCCCTTGTAAGAATTATGGAAGCGTTCCTACTCCTCGAGGGAGCCGCGTGGTCTGTATATATTGAGACGAGAAGAGGCCCTCGTCGTGGCGTACAAGAAGAGGATTTGGTTTACAGGAAGAGATTCAAACTACTACGGGAGAGAGATAGAGTAGAGTTGAGATTACATGTGAAGATAAACATAAACTCTAACACCCTCCCTTAATCTCAACTATCCTACATTCAAATTCCTCTTGAACTCCTCAAATGGTTTTGCTGGAAGTGCTTTAGTGAATCCATCTGCCACTTGATCTTTGGAGGGAATGAACCGTATCTCAAGTTTTTTTTGCTGCCACCCTTTCTCGCACAAAATGAAAGTCAATCTCTATATGCTTAGTTCTTGCATGTAACACAGGATTGGTAGACAGATAAGTTGCTCCCAAGTTGTCACACCATAAGCACGATATACAGTTCTGTCTAACTCCCATCTCATCCAATAATGACTCAATCCAAATAATCTCTGCAGTGGCATTGGCCAAAGACTTGTACTCAGCTTCTGTGCTTGACCTATACACAGTGGCCTGTTTCCTGGCACTCCATGACACAAGATTAGGACCAAAAAATACTGCAAAGCCTCCAGTTGATCTTCTGTCATCACTGCAACCTGCCCAGTCAGCATCAGAGAAAGCACTAACAAGAGTGGAACTAGAACGTCTGAAATGAAGTCCTATCCCCATAGTATGCTTGACATATCTTACAATTCTCCTGACAGTTGACCAATGTGCAGTAGTAGGTGCATGGAGGTATTGGCAAACCTTGTTAACCGCAAAGGAAATATCTGAACGAGTGAGTGTCAAGTATTGTAGTGCGCCAACAGTACTTCTATACTTTGTACTATCTTCCTCTTGAAGTAACTCCCCTTCATATGCTGACAATTTCTCTGAAGATGACAAAGGTGTAGACACAGGCTTGCAATTTGTCATCCCCATGTGGGATAGAAACTCATTGACATATTTCTCTTGACTTAACACTATACCATCTTGAGTTTTCTTGACTTCAATGCCTAGAAAGAAGTGCAAGTCTCCCAGATCCTTCAAGGCAAACTCTGAACTCAAATCATGCAGGAGAGCATTAGTAGCACTTTATGATGAACTTGCAACTATAATATCATCCACATAAATGAGCACAAAGATTAGTACTCTTGCCTTGTTATAAATAAACAGAGATGTATCAGCTTTGGAAGCAATAAAACCAAGACATTTTAATTGCGAACTCAACCTGGAGTACCAAGCTCTGGGTGCTTGTTTCAAGCCATAGAGTGCTTTATCAAGTTTACACACATAATGTGTTGTCTTCTTATTCTCATACCCAGGTGGTTGTCTCATGAACACCTCCTCTTCCAGAACACCATGCAAAAACATGTTCTATACATCTAGCTGTCTTAGACTCCATCCTCTAGACACAGCAATAGCCAAAACAAGTCTTATAGTTGCATCTTTTACAACGGGACTGAAAGTATCTTCATAGTCTATGCCATATCATTGTTTAAACCCCTTTGCATCTAGACGTGCCTTATACCTGTCAATGGAGCCATCTGCCTTTTTCTTAATCCTGTACACCCATTTACAGTCAATGATATTTTTACCTGTTTGATCAGGTACAAGATGCCAGGTCTTATTCCTCATCAGTGCAGAATACTCTTCATCCATTGCTTTTCTCCACTTAGAATCACCAAGTGCACATCTTAATGTTGTTGGTTCTCCTGAAATACATAACATGCCATATGGTATAGTGCCATCTTTCCTTATTTTCGGATTATGTATACCTTTTTGTAGCCTAGTCATAACTCGAGAAGAAACTGCTGCTGGCTGCTGTATAGGCATGTGCACAGAATCCGCAGAAGATCCTCCAGCCGCTGACCCGTCAGGTGATGGTGCGGCAGAATGCAGAGACGATCCAGTGGTCCACGATGTGACCCCCCGGCCACTGGACGCTCGGGAACCCGCAGGGCTCGTGGGCATAAAAGATCCCCCATCTGCCGCTGGCAGTTGCATGCGCATGCGCACACGACGCGGAGCGGATCCGCTGGCGCGACTGTCCTCGCGGTCGGGTGATGCGGCAGCGCAGGAGTGGCCGCTCCAGGAGCCTGGCCCGCTGTCGCCTGGAGCAAGATCCGAGGAAGATGCACCCCCGTGATTTGATCCCTGCACACGTACAGGGGTGGCAGGCGCCGCCAAATCAGTGCCGGGATCTGCGCCAGCTTCGTCCCCTTGTGCAGCATGAAATAATACATCATTGTGGACCAAATTTTCATGATTTTGATTGTTTTGACCATCGTTTTCGCCAGCAACCTGCACAGGCATAAAAGTGGAACTAGGCACAGCAGAATCATCAGCATATTGGTTAGTACAATTGTCTTCCCCATGTTCAAAGTTTTGAAGATTTGATGGGAGAAGAAGAATTTCTTTGCGGAGAAGAGCACCTGCATTGGGATGAAGCGATGCAAAAGGGAACACGGATTCGTCAAAAACAACAACGCGAGATATGTAGACCCTGCCGGTAGGAACATCTAGGCATTTTACCCCTTTATGCATAGGGCTATAGCCTAAGAAGACACACTGTTTTGAGCGAAAAGCAAGTTTACGTGTGTTGTAGGGTCGAAGATTTGGCCAACACGCGCAACCAAAGATACGAAGAGATGTATAATTAGGTGTAACCCCAAGAAGCCGTGTGATGGGTGTCTCAAGCTTAATGACTTTGCTTGGAAGCAAGTTGATGAGATAGGTAGCAGTTAGGAAGGCTTCATCCCAAAACTTGAGTGGCATAGATGCATTCGCTAGTAATGCAAGACCTACATCAACAATATGACGATGCTTTCTTTCAGCTGATCCATTCTGTTGGTGAGCATGAGGGCAAGAGACATGATGTGAGATGCCAAGTTTTTGAAAGAAGGAGTTGAGTTTCTCATACTCACCACCCCAGTCGGTTTGCATAGAAATGATCTTAGAATTCAGTTTACGTTCAACAAGATTTTGAAAGTTAATAAAAACTTGGAAGACATCAGACCGCTTCTTTAATAAGTAAATCCAAGTAAATTTACTATAATCATCAATGAAGCTTATGTAATAGGAAAATCTACCAACTGAGGTGGGGGCTGGCCCCCATACATCCGAGAATATAAGTTGTAATGGAGCATTGGATACACTGGTAGAAATAGGATAGGGTAACTGATGACTTTTGGCCTGTTGACAGGGACCACAAACTGACTCAACACTGGACTCATATTAGAGTTTAGTTTTACTAAGAATATAACTAACAATTACTAAAGATGGATGACCTAAACGACTATGCCACTTTGCTGAAGATGGCTTGGTGACGACATATGCTTGTTTGTTGAACCAGGATGATGATGATGATGATGATATGAGTGGGTAGAGACCTCCCACGCACCGTCCTCTAAGAATGATTCTCCTTGTTGCTAGGTCCTTAACCAAGAAAAAGTGAGGATAAAAATCTATAAGAACATTGTTGTCAAGGGTGAATCTATGAACAGAAATAAGATTTTTTGGGTGTTTTGGGAACATGTAAGACATCTTTCAAGTGTAGATTTTTTATGGGGCTTTTAACAATCGTACTGCCAATATGTGTGATCTCCATACCTGAACCACTCGCCATGTGAATTTGATCGCCTTCATTATACCTCTCCCGCATTGTCAGCTTGTCAAGTTCGCCGGTAATGTGGTTTGTAGCTCCGGAGTCGTCATACTAATTCGTATCCACACCATAAGAGACAGCATGCGCCCCCTTCTCCTCCTGGTCGTTTTCTTCATAGCGCCACCAACATGTGCGTGCACCCCCTGGATGATGTTTAAGACAGATCTGACATTCAGGGTAGTCATGTCGTTGATTGCGCCCGTGCTGCTGCTGTTGTCGAGAACGTCCTCTGTTGCCGCCGCCTCCACCAGCAGGAGAGGGCTGTCGATCGCCACGACCGCGCCCCCTTCCTCCTCGCCCGCGGTAGGATCTTCCACGAGCTTGGCCACGGCCTCTATATGCCGCATTAGCAAAAGTGTGGAAGATGCCTGATGATGAATCGCCGAGCATCTCCATCCTCTGATCAAAGGCGGAGACTTGCGTAAAAAGATCATCTGGCGTAATCTGATTCTTGACAGCACCAATCACCGCAACCACCAGATCATAGTCACGGTCTAGTCCCGCCAAGATATAGTCTACCATCTCCGGATCTGACACCGGATGGCCAGCAGCAGCTAGCTCGTCTGCAAGATTCTTCATCTTCGACATGAAAGCAGAGCTTGACATAGAGCCCTTCTTGGTTGTGGTGATTGCAATCCTCAAGTTTGTGATCTGGACTACGACTGGGAAGCGAAGAGCGTCGTCACGGTTGTCCAAAGCTCGAAGGTGGATTCCTTCCCAACAACCTGTCCAAGAATTTCTGGTGTCATAGAGTTTAGCAGATATGAGAGGACCTGTTGATCCTTTGCGATCCATTGTCCATACAGTGGGTTCGGCTCCATGGCCGAGGTCTTGTCCGCCTTGGTGATCTCCACGGTCTTGGGTGGAGCGGCATCGGAATTGTCCAAAAGTCCTGTCACCTGCGCTCCTCGCAGGGAAGGCAAGACCTGCGTCTTCCAGAGGATGAAATTCCCTCTCGCAAGCTTCGCTGATGGAGGCGCTCCAAGGTTGAGGGCGACTCCTGTTGATGAGGACATGATGACGACGCAGATGTGTTTGGGGTTTGATTTTTGTGGCTAGATGTGTATGGAAGAGGATGCTCTGATTACCATGTAAGAATTATGGAAGCATTCCTACTCCTCGAGGGAGCCGCGTGGTCTGTATATATTGAGACGAGAAGAGGCCCTCGTCGTGGCGCACAAGAAGAGGATTTGGTTTACAGGAAGAGATTCAAACTACTACGGGAGAGAGATAGAGTAGATTGAGATTACATGTGAAAATAAACATAAACTCTAACATCCCTGATATAATTATTCTGCATCACGGTTTATATAGTGATAACAGTTTTAGTATGGGCGGTATTATTGCTAGACGGTTAAGTATGAACCGTACTAAGGGTCCCATCTTTGGAGGCGTCTATGCCACATGCCTAGCTGCACATTTTAACATACCAATTAGGCATGCTGAGAAGGAAGAAAAGGTGCTGCCCCGTGTTTATCTAGAACATAAAAGTGTGGTGGCACATGATTTTATTGTTAAGAATAGGGTAGGAGAGCTTAAATATCAATTGTTCTTTAACAAACATCATCTTGAGACTATTATCCTGACTGCTCCTTCTTTGTTTAATTTTGTAGAACCCTACCTCATTACGTGGGCTGCCGTCCAAGCTTACAAGAATCCTGCACCAGCCCCGGAACAGGAACCACCAGATGAGCCTCCACGACAATCTGTTTATTCTTGGGATCCAGAGATGACTGTCAGCCAGTGGCAGTCAGAGTCTTCTTCTTCATCATAGTATGATCCCAATTATTCCTCCTCATCACAGTACGACCCCAACAACTATTATTATGGATATCCGCCAGGCCAGCCGTGGCCATAGACCAACTTAGGCCAAAAGCCTAAGCTTGGGGGAGTACGTATTTCTCACCGACATTACATTTATGTTCACACACACTCATTGCTAAATGTCGGTGCTCGTACTTTTTCACTGTAATATCCATGCTAGTTTATTTTCTTTTTCCTGCTTTCTTCTTGTGTGTTTGTTAAACCTTAAGAAAAACAAAAAAAATTAGTAGTAGTTTATTTTTCTGCTATAGTAGTAATAATTAAAAAGAAAAACCCAAAAATATTTCCCGTTCTTCTTTTGCTTGTTGGGAGCTTTCCCGTGTAAATAATTTTATTTCTTTTCTTTTCTTTGGGGGTCAGTAGGATAAGACCATAATTAAATTGTTGAAGTGGCTCTTGTATGCATTATTGTTGATTTAACCAAGAGCCCATATTGCCTTGTCTTCTCCTATTTATTGAATGCTCGCAGATTCCAGCTTAGTCCAATGCACGTGCACTCTTATTATTATTCACACCGTTCGGTCGTGCAAGTGAAAGGCAATTATGATGATATATGATGGACTGACCGAGATGAGAAAAGCTGGTATGAACTCGACCTCTTTTGTTTTTGTAAATATGATGAGTCCCTCGTTCTTGATTCATCTTATTATGAATAAACATGTTTGCAATGACAATTAGAGATCATAGTTGCTTGTGCCATGCTTGATTAGCTATGAGTTATAATGATTTACCTTGTATGCCAACATGCTATTGAGATGATTATGATGTGGTATGATGGGGTGGTATCCTCCTTTGAATGATTTAAGTGACTTGACTTGGCACATGCTCACGCATGTAGTTGAAACAAAATCAACATAGCCTTCACGATATTTATGTTCATGGTGGATTATATCCTACTCATGCTTGCATCCAATGTTTATTAATTTTAATGCATGTACATGGCTGTTGTCGCTCTCTAGTTGGTCGCTTCCCAGTCTTTTGCTAGCCTTCACTTGTACTAAGCGGGAATACTGCTTGTGCATCCAACCCCTTAAACCCCAAAGTTATTCCAGATGAGTCTACCATACCTTCCTATATGCGGTATCTACCTGCCGTTCCAAGTAAATTTGTATGTGCCAAACTCTAAACCTTCAAATAAACATTCTGTTTTGTATTCTCGAATAGCTCATGTATCAACAAAGGATGTCCTTATCTTCCGTGTTAGGTGGGTTATTCTCAAGAGGAGTGGACTCCGCTCCTCACTCACGAGAAAATAGCTGGTCACCGGGATGCCCAGTCCCATGCTTTATGCAAACTAAATCAAAATTAGTTGTAAACAAAACCCCCCTGGGACCTGATGTATGTTGGAGGCACTCATTGTTTCGAGCAAGCCATTGATTGATGCTTATTGGTGGAGGGGGGGTATAAACTTTACCATTCTGTTTGGGAACCGCCTATAATGTGTTTAGCATGGAAGATATCGCCATCTCTTAGTTGTTACGTTGACAATGAAAGTATACTACTCAAAATACAATTTATCTCTATTTCAAAACTGAGCTCTGGCACCTCTACAAATCCCTGCTTCCCTCTGCGAAGGGCCTATCCATTTACTTTTATGTTGAGTCATCACCCTCTTATTAAAAAGCACTAGCTGGAGAGCACAACCGTCATTTGCATTCATCACTGTTAATTTATATTGGGTATAGCTATGATTGGATCTCTTTTACCATGAATTACAATGTCTAGTCAGTCCTTGATCTTTAAAGGTGCTCTGCATTTATGTTTTGCGGTCTCAGAAAGGGCTAGCGAGATACCATCTTGTTATATCATATGATGATTGTTTTGAGAAAGTGTTGTCATCCGAGATTTATTATTATAACTTGCTAGTTGATTATGCTATTGATAGGAGTAATTGTGAGACCTGAGAATTATTGCAAATGTGGTTAGTTATGATCTATGCTGAAAACTTGAATGCTGGCTTGACATAGTTACAACAACAAGAGCAAACAGAGTTTGTAAAAGTTTTTCTTTCTTTCTTTCAGTTTGTCAACTGAATTGCTTGAGGACAAGCAAGGGTTTAAGCTTGGGGGAGTTGATACGTCTCCGTCATATCTACTTTTCCAAACACTTTTGCCCTTGTTTTGGACTCTAACTTGTATGATTTGAATGGAACTAACCCGGACTGACGCTGATTTCAGCAGAATTGCCATGGTGTTGTTTTATGTGCAGAAAACAAATATTCTCGGAATGACCTGAAACTCCACGGAACATCTTAGAAAAAACAATAAAAAACCCTCGCCAAAGATGAAGACCAGGGGGCCCACACCCTTCTCACGAGGGTGGGGGCGCCCCCCCCCCCCTAGGGTGCGCCCCCTACCTCGTGGGCCCCCTGGAAACCCTCCGACGCCAACTCCAACTCTATATATTTGCTTTCGGAGAGAAAAAAATCAGAGAGAAGAAATCATCGCGTTTTACGATACTGAGCCGCCGCCAAGCCCTAAAACCTCTCGGGAGGGCTGATCTGGAGTCCGTTCGGGGCTCCGGAGAGGGGGATTCGTCGCCGTCATCATCATCAACCATCCTCCATCACCAATTTCATGATGCTCACCACCGTGCGTGAGTAATTGCATTATAGGCTTGCTGGACGGTGATGGGTTAGATGAGATTTATCATGTAATCGAGTTAGTTTTGTTAGGGTTTGATCCCTAGTATCCATTATGTTCTGAGATTGATGTTGCTATGACTTTGCTATGCTTAATGCTTGTCACTAGGGCCCGAGTGCCATGATTTCAGATCTGAACCTATTATGTTTTCATGAATATATGTGAGTTCTTGATCCTACCTTGCAAGTCTATAGTCACCTACTATGTGTTATGATCCGGCAACCCCGAAGTGACAATAATCGGGACCACTCCCGGTGATGACCATAGTTTCAGGAGTTCATGTATTCACTATGTGCTAATGCTTTGTTCCGGTTCTCTATTAAAAGGAGGCCTTAATATCCCTTAGTTTCCAATAGGACCCCGCTGCCATGGGAGGTAGGACAAAAGATGTCATGCAAGTCCTTTTCCATAAGCACGTATGACTATATACGGAATACATGCCTACATTACATTGATGAATTGGAGCTAGTTCTGTGTCACCCTATGTTATGACTGTTACATGATGAACCGCATCCGGCATAATTATCCATCACTGATCCGGTGCCTACGAGTTTTCCATATACTGGTTCTCGCTTATTTGCTTTCCCGCTGCTACTGTTACAATCACTACAAAATACCAAAAACATTACTTTTGCTGTCTTTACTTTTGTTGCCGCTACCACCACTATCATATTACTTTGCTACTAAACACTTTGCTGCAGATACTAAGTTTCTAGGTGTGGTTGAATTGACAACTCAGCTGCTAATACTTGAGAATATTCTTTGGCTCCCCTTGTGTCGAATCAATAAATTTGGGTTGAATACTCTACCCTCGAAAGCTATTGCGATCCCCTATACTTGTGGGTTATCAGGGCGCGCCCCCCACCTCGTGAGCAGGGTGTGGTCCCCCTGGTGAATCTCTTCCGCTGAGTATTTTTTATATATTCTGAAAACGTCTTCCGTGAAGTTTCAGGACTTTTGGAGCTGTGCAGAGTAAGTCTCTAATATTTTCTCCTTTTCCAGCCAGAATCCCAGCTGCCGGCATTCTCCCTCTTTATGTAAACCTTGTAAAATAAGAGAGAATAGGCATAAGTATCGTGACGTAATGTGTAATAACATCCCATAATGCAATAAATATTGATATAAAAGCATAATGCAAAATGGACGTATCACACACCCATCAGGGTGCGGTGCTCCTCCACGATGGAAGCACGTTGCAGTGCTTCCACTAGAGTGTTCGGCGCCTCCGGATTAGTGGAGGCCACCGATGGAGCTGATACTCCTCCCCCCTCTTTCGAAGGGGGCTGCTCACCTGATCCCGGAGCCGCATTAGTCTGTGGAATGGTGTCCGGCTGGGGCCCGGATTGTTGGAGGTCCCCACCGTCGGTTGTCATAGGGATCGCCTCCCTTATGTCTTCGGCGGCCGAGGTATTAACCTCGGGTGCTTGCTCGACAGCCTCGCCCGCCCCTCTACGGCCAGAAGAGGTCCTTCGAGATAACACCTCGGTGTCATCCATGGTGATAGGCGAGGGGGCTCGTGGCGGCGTCTCGCTCTCTGCCATCTCAGGTAGCAGAGAACTCCCCTCCGATAGCGAGGTGTTCGGGGGATTGCAAGCAGGGCTGAAAGGCACATGACATGATAACTTATATAACGAAAACAGGAAAACTAAAGATAAACAGTATTCGGCCAGGGGCTTCGCCCTAGGAGACTTTTTGGGAACCAGCTCAGCATCTGAGTCTGAACTATCCTGGAGGTTCATCTTCCCCCTCTTGGGCGCCTCCCCATCCGGGTGTATGGAGGCCGCCCTCTTCTTCTTCCTCCCCTTTAGAGGGGAATCACTTTCCACTTCCTCCTCCTCTTCTTCCTCATCCCCCTCATGGGAAGAGAGGGCTTCGGTCTCTCCGGACACTGCGTCCGAAGGACCCTTGTGGCGGGGGCCGCCTCTGGCCTCCTTGCCCTTCTTCTTCTTCGCCTTTTCTTCGGCGCCTGATAGGGCGTCGGGACCAGCATCTCTGTCTGCTGGGGTGTGGGTGAGTCTTTGGGCAGCGGTGCCGGACACTTGATCCGCTCCACCTTTGCCGGCCAGCCCTATACGAAGGACGGTCAATACATTATATCTGAACTTATTTACCGAATAGGTACTCGGGAAAATCATGCTTACCGTCGAGGCCGGATTCTCGATGTCAAGACCGATGTCTTCGGTCTTCTACGTCCATGTTTTTTGGGCCTTGAAAAGCAACTTCCAAATGCCTTCGTGCGTCGTGCCGAAGAATTTCTTCAAGGTTCATGGCTCCTCCGGACTAAACACCCACATGTGAGAGGCCCGGAAGTTGGCAACGGAGAGTCCGGCGGAAGAGCACCACCTGGATCACGTCTGTGAGATCGATGATTTTACCTATCATGTTGGTGATGCGCTTTTGCAGCATCTGCACCTCCGCCGTGGACCCCCAGTCAAGGCCCATAGCGGTCCAGGAGGTGAGCCTGGTGGGGGTCCGGATCTGAAGTCGGGCGTGGCTCCTAGTTGGCATTGCGGGGTTCGGTGATGTAGAACCACTCCTGCTACCACACCTTGACCGTCTCCATGAATGCCCCTTTGGGCCACACGGTCTTGGGAAGCTTGCTCACCTTGGCCCCGCCGCAGTCGCGTGCTGTCTGTTGACTACCTTCGGCTTTAGATTGAAAACCTTGAGCCATAGGCCGAAGTATGATGGGATGCGGAGGAGAGCCTCGCACACGACAATGAACGCCGATATGTGGAGGAAGGAGTTTGGGGCTAGATCATGGAAATCTAGCCCGTAATAGAACATGAGGCCGCGAACGAAGGGGTGGAGGGGAACCCTAGTCCGCGGAGGAAGTGGGAAATGAACACTACTCTCTCGCCAGGCTCCGGGGTAGGCGTGACCTGACCCTTGTTGGGGAGCCTGTACACGATGTCCGTGGATAGATAGCCCGCCCCGGAGCTCCTTGACGTCCTTCTCGGTGACGGAGGAGGCCTCCCACTTGCCCTTGGAACTGGATCCAGACATGGCCAGGGAGGTTGGTGGAAGTGGGAAAAGATTGAAGTTTTGGGGGGCTGGAGCTCAGAGGTGGAAAGGCAAGAGCTAGAAGAAGGCGTGGGGGAGAAAGGAATGATTCTTTACCCACTTATAGGCAATGAAATACCCCCCCCCCCCCGGCAAGCCTTAAAACTTGCCTGTTCCCAAAGAGATTGTGCGAATGGCACGGTTGGATTACCCAAAGCCGTATTGATGAGAATCCCGCAATGGAACGGTTGGTTCTTTGTTTTGACAGGACGTGCCAATAGAGGCTATGCCTCGAAACGCGGAATGGGGGCGTGAAAACCGGTTTGAAATGTTAAAGAGCCAGATGTGATGCTTCACCGAAAAAAAGTTATCAGTAAAAGACACTGTTTTATTTTGATATTTTGCCTTCATGGCTAAGGGTTGTATCAATTGCACAGAGCCGGATACATTTCCTTTCTATAGAGAATTGTCCTAAAGTATTTAGGAGAAGGAACCCACCTTGCAATGCCGAAGACAATCCGCGTGCCGAACACATCGTCATCGAAGACTGGTTCAGGGGCTACTGAGGGAATCCTGGATTAGGGGGTCCTCGGGTGTCCGGACTAGTTGATATGGGCCGGACTGATGGCCGTGAAGATAAAAGTAGAAGACTTTTCCCCGTGTCCGGGTAGGACTCCTATATGCGTGGATGGCAAGATTGGTGTCGGGATATGTTATTTCCTTCCTTTACAAACGGACTATGTACAACCCTAGGCTCCTCCGGTGTGTACATAAACCAGAGGGTTTAGTCCGTAGAGGCTATCAGAATTCTCATAGGCTAGATGATACGTCTCCATCATATCTACTTTTCCAAACACTTTTGCCCTTGTTTTGGACTCTAACTTGCATGATTTGAATGGAACTAACCTGGACTGACGCTGTTTTCAGCAGAATTGCCATGATGTTATTTATGTGAAGAAACAAAAGTTCTCGGAATGACCTAAAACTTCACGGAACATCTTTTTGGAAATAATAAAAAATCCTTGCAAAAGATGAAGACCAAGGGGCCCACACCCTAGCCACGAGAGTGGGGGCGCGCCTATCCCCCTGGGCGCGCCCCCTACCTCGTGGGCCCCCTGGAGCTCCTCCGACCTCAAGTCCAACTCTATATATTTGCTTTCGGGGAGAAAAAATCAGACAGAAGGATTCATCGCGTTTTACGATACGGAGCCGCCGCCAAGCCCTAAAACCTCTCGGGAGGGCTGATCTGGAGTCCGTTCGGGCCTCCGGAGAGGGGAATCCGTCGCCACCGTCATCATCAACCTTCCTCCATCACCAATTTCATGATGCTCACCGCCGTGCGTGAGTAATTCCATCGTAGGCTTGCTGGACGGTGATGGGTTGGATGAGATTTATCATGTAATCGAGTTAGTTTTGTTAGGGTTTGATCCCTAGTATCCACTATGTTCTGAGATTGATGTTACTATGACTTTGCTATGCTTAATGCTTGTCACTAGGGCCCGAGTGCCATGATTTCAGATCTGAACCTATTATGTTTTCATGAATATATGCGAGTTCTCGATCCTATCTTGCAAGTCTATAGTCACCTATTATGTGTTATGATCCGTTAACCCCGAAGTGACAATAATCGGGATACTTACCGGTGATGACCATAGTTTTAGGAGTACATGTATTCACTATGTGTTAATGCTTTGGTCCGGTACTCTATTAAAAGGAGGCCTTAATATCTCTTAGTTTCCTCTAGCTAGGACCCCGCTGCCATGGGAGGGTAGGACAAAAGATGTCATGCAAGTTCTTTTCCATAAGCACGTATGACTATATTCGGAATACATGCCTACATTACATTGATGAATTGGAGCTAGTTCTGTGTCACCCTAGGTTATGACTGTTACATGATGAACCGCATCCGGCATAATTCTCCATCAATGATCCATTGCCTACAAGCTTTCCGTATATTGTTCTTCGCTAATTTACTTTTCCGTTGTTATTGTTACAATCACTACAAAATACCAAAAACATTACTTTTGCTATCATTACCTTTTGCTACCATTACCACTACTATCATATTACTTTGCTACTAAACACTTTGCTGCAGATATTAAGTTTCCAGGTGTGGTTGAATTGACAACTCACCTGCTAATACTTGAGAATATTCTTTGGCTCCCCTTGTGTCGAATCAATAAATTTGGGTTGAATACTCTACCCTCGAAAACTGTTGTGATCCCCTATAGTTGTGGGTTATCACTAGACAGCTAGGGTTTAGCCATTACGATCTTGAGGTAGATCAACTCTTGTAACCCCTATACTCGTCGAATACAATCAAGTAGGACGTAGGGTTTTACCTCCATTAAGAGAGCCCGAACCTGGGTAAACATTGTGTCCACTTGTCCCTTGTTACCATCAATCCTCAGACGCATAGTTCGGGACCCCCTACCCGAGATCTGCTAGTTTTGACACCTACACCCACCCAACTGAAGCAAGAGGTACGACGATCCGGACACTTAGTAGGACAGACACCTAAGTGAATCTGAAACTATAAGTTTCAGATTCAATATCGTCAGTTGTCCCTAGTGTCACTTATCTTCAGTGTTAGCAAGGTTTAGTTATTCTGAGACAGTAATGTGCTATCTATGTAATGCTACCTATGGTGCCTCCTTTGTGAACTACCTACTTTTGTTCACTTTTGCCAAGTTTGTGCAATCTGTGTAATGTTACAACTAACTTCTCACAACCATATTGCAGGTAGGGTATGCCACCACTTAGGGTAAAAAGACAGATAGAAACTTCAGCGGGCTTAGATAATAAGGTTCTTAACTTAGAATCGGGGGCATTAAACATAACATCATCTTAGAGCATTACAGATCAGGGCTGAGGGATTCCTAGATTAGGGGGGATCCGGACAGCCGGACTATATCCTTTGGCCGGATTGTTGGACTACGAAGATACAAGATTGAAGACTTCGTCCCGTGTCCGGATGGGACTCTCCTTGGCGTGGAAGGCAAGGTTGGCAGTACAGATATGTAGATCTCCTTCCTTGTAACCGACTCTGTGTAACCCTAGCCCCCTCCGGTTTCTATATAAACCGAAGGGTTTAGTCCGTAGGACCAACAACAACAATCATACCATAGGCTAGCTTCTAGGGTTTAGCCTCTTCGATCTCGTGGTAGATCAACTCTTGTAATACTCATATCATCAAGATCAATCAAGCAGGAGTAGGGTTTTACCTCCATCGAGAGGGCCCGAACCTGGGTAAAAACATCGTGTCCCCCATCTCCTATTACCATCCACCTAGACGCACAGTTCGGGACCCCCTACCCGAGATCCGCCGGTTTTGACACCGACATTGGTGCTTTCATTGAGAGTTCCACTGTGCCGTCACCGTAAGGAAGGATGCCTCGTCTCGTTGTTACAAACAACACTGCCGCCTGGGGAGCCCTGGCTGTCGGCCAAACTCTCCGGCTAGGCAGTTTCATCATGACCGCCCGTTCGGCTGCTGCACCGACGATGACTTCTCGGGTCATCGAAAACAGCCTCCACGTCGGCTCGGAATTTGCCGAGCAGATGGATCCAATGGAGCTCTCATCCCTAAACAAGCTCTTGGATCGCATCGCCGCCTTGGGAGTTGCTACGGACTATGATCGGATTGGGCTTAAACCCGATCAAAGGGAGATTAACTCTCCACCGGTCACCCATCATATTGCGGTGGTGGAGGAACAATGCGGCAATTCTTCCTCTATCTTGAGGACTAACTATGTCTGGATTCCTGAGCTCTCCGAGCCGGATACCCATTTACAGGAGGACATCACCCAAGCCTTGAACCTAGAGTCAGGCGGCGGGCCAGACTTATCAGGCAACATCCCGGAACCCGAACTTCCAAGATTGGAAACTCCTCGGCCCCTGGGTCTCAGATCGGGTAAGGGTTCGGACTCAAATCCACCCACCCACCCAAACATAAATGATCTTTCCCACATCAGGCAAGCGCCCCAGGAAACAGTACATCATTTTTGGGCCAGATTCCTCCTTGTGATGAACAAGGTTAAGGACTGTCGCGAGGAAGACGCAGTCTCATTTTTACGCAATAATTGCACGGACAAGGGAATCCTTAACGCCATAAGTCGCTGTGACATATCACGCTTCGCTGACTTGGCGTCCATAGTACGAAAGTACTGTGCGATGGAAAGCGCCTGGAAAACCGAAACGAAATATTGGGATAATCCGGCTACAAATATACACCTAGTACGAAGTAAAAGGGTGCACTATCATAAGACACCCGAGTTAATTACAAAGAAGCAAAAACCCTCTACAGGGCGTGGAACCGTATTGGAGGGATGGCTCAACGGACCCTGCAAAATTCATAGTATAGCGGATACCATACCAACACACAGCCTTAGAGCATGTTGGGTACTCCGACAGGTGGCCGAAAGTGGTGAGGATCTTCTCATCCCAGATACCACAGAGCACCATCCCAGGGATAACAATACGGTATTAACAGTCTTTGAAACCTTCGCATCAAATAATAGGCGCAAGCGAACACTCCGCAGCCTTGCCGAAATCTGCCACGTGGCAGCAATAAATCCATGGAGTGACACGACTATTACCTTCAATGCCAATGATGAACCTAAATTCCAAACAGCCCGAGCACCAGCTGCACTGGTCCTCAGTCCAATTGTGGACGGCTTTCGACTCACCAAAGTACTCATGGACGGCGGCAGTGGATTAAACATCATCTATGAGGAAACTCTTCAAAAAAATGGAAATAGACTGGAACCGCATTGAGCAAAGCAGCACAACCTTCAAAAGAATCATCTCCAGTCGGGAAGCACGCTGTGCTGGGAAAATCACACTAGATGTGGTATTCGGCACGCCGGAGAACTATAGGTCCGAAGAAATTACATTCCAAGTGGCCCCGTTCAGTAGCGGATACCACGCCCTTTTAGGGCGGGAGGCGTTCACGATCTTCCAAGACATACCCCATTACGGGTACATGAAGCTCAAAATGCATGGGCCCAACGAAATCGTCACTCTCGCTAGTGATCCAAACACAGCACTCTGCGCCGAGAACAAAACAGCCGCATTGGCCTTCGAGGCATTATCCGAAGCCCTTTCGGCCAAGGAATTAACTGCGCTACGCTCCACAGTGGACAGGGACGACGTGATACTTGACAAGAGATCCAAGTCCACCTCTTTTAAACCAGCGGATGAAATAGTCAAATTCCAAGTCCACCCAACGGACCCTACAAAAACAGCCTGCATCGGGGCACAGTTAAACCCCGTCGTGGATGCCGCACTACGAGAGTTCCTGCGTGAGAATTGGGGCATATTCGCCTGGCACCCCTCAGACATGCCAGGAATCCCACGCAGGCTGGCCGAGCACAGCCTTAATATTCTAAAGGGATTCAAGCCGGTCAAGCAGACTCTTCGGCGTTTCTCTGAACCTAAGAGACAAGCTATGGGAGAAGAACGAGCCAAGTTATTGGAGGCCGGATTCATTAGAGAAATAAAACACCTGGACTGGCTAGCAAACCTGGTGATTGTACCAAAGAAGGACAAATCATGGCGCCTATGGACCTCAACAAGGCTTTCCCAAAGGATCCCTTCCCCCTCCCCTGCATCGATCAAATTATCGATGCTACCAAAGGACACGATTCATTGTGTTTCCTCGACGCATACTCCGGCTACCACCAAATCAAGATGGCGGAGTCCGACCAAGCCGCAACGGCATTTGTCACACCATACGGCCTCTTCTGTTTCAACACAATGCCTTTTGGGATCAAAAACGCCGGCGCAACATATCAGCGCATGATTCAGACATGTCTGGAGAAACAGATCGGCAAAATAGTAGAGCCATACGTAGATGATGTGGTCGTCAAAACCAAACACATCGACTCTCTCATAGACGACTTGAGGCTCACATTCGACAACCTCTGAACATTGACATCAAGTTCAACCCGGAAAAATGCGTTTTCGGTGTACCATCCGGAAAGCTCCTGGGTTTCATTGTCTCCAGTAGAGGAATTGAAGCAAATCCGGCCAAAATCCGATCTCTGTCACAGTTGGCTATCCCAACGGACCTCAGACAAATCCAGAAATTAACCGGATGTGTGGCGGCTCTAAGCCGCTTTATCTCCCGCTTAGGAGAAAAGGCATTACCCCTTTATCGCCTCCTTCCGTGCACCGAACACTTTGAGTGGACGGACGCTGCCACATCCGGATTGGAAGAAATAAAAGCCATACTGGCAACCAACCCAATCCTGGCCGCGCCAAACATCGTCGAACCAATGATGTTGCACATTGCGGCAACTCATCAGGTTGTAAGCGCAGTGCTCGTCGTCGAACGAGAAACGGACGAACATAAATTCCCCCTTCAAAAGCCGGTATATTATGTATCCACTGTCCTCACTCCATGCAAATCACGGTACCCACATTATCAAAATATAGCCTATGCGGTATTCGTGGCATCCCGGAAGCTGCGACACTACTTTCAAGAGTGTTCAATTACAGTAGCCTCGGAAGTGCCACTTAATGATATTATAAACAACCGCGACGCCACGGGCCGGATTGCCAAATGGGCCATTGAGCTCCTCCCGTTCGACATAACATACAAACCCCGGCGAGCCATTAAATCGCAAGTATTGGCCGACTTTGTCGCCGAATGGACGGAAGCCGAACTCCCTAAAGAGTACGGCGCATACTACAATTGGATCATGCACTTCGACGGCTCCAAAATGCTGGCTGGTCTGGGAGCTGGCGTCGTCCTGACGTCCCCAACCAGAGATACAGTTCAATACATACTACAGATACTGTATACAGACTCCAACAACGCAGCCGAATACGAAGCCCTGTTACATGGTCTTCGGATGGCAGTTTCCATGGGCATTCAACGCCTGGAGGTGCGTGGGGATTCGAACCTCGCAATATCCCTAATAAATGGAGACTTCGATGCCAAGGATCCGAAAATGGCGGCCTATCGCAATGCCGTCCTAAAGATGTCAGCTCAGTTCGAGGGGCTCGAATTTCACCATGTGGCTCGGGAAAACAATCAGGCGGCGGATATCCTCGCCCGCATCGGCGCAAAACGCGATGCGGTCCCCCCAACATCTTTTTTGAGAGGTTGTTTAAGCCATCCGTGGTATGGGAAGGGGACACCGGTAACAATAGTCCGGACCCGGCCAAAATGCCCGATACCGAACACTCTGACATAATCGGAGGCTCTGCCACCGAAATAACACCTTCAGCCCACGTAATAATGGCCATCATCGCCCTGTGGACAGAACCATTCCTGGCCTACCTAACTAGGCAGGAACTTCCCGAGGACCAAAATGAGGCACGCTGCATAGTGTGGCGATCTAAAGCCTACAGGGTCCACGAGGGAGAGCTGTATAAAAAAGCACTACCAGAGTCCTTCAAAGGTGCATCTCCGAAGAGGAAGGGCGGAAGCTTTTGGCAGAAATTCACGCCGGACTCGGCGGCCACCACGCCGCAGCCCGGGCCCTTGTAAGCAAGGCCTTCTGTACAGGTTTTTATTGGCCGACGGCCTGGGTAGACGCACATGACTTGGTCCAACGCTGCGTCAGTTGCCAGCTTTTTGCCACATGCCACCCACCGCCCTCCAAACAATCCCCATTACCTGGCCCTTCACGGTCTGGGGGCTTGACATGGTTGGACCCCTTAAAGGGGGAACCCATAAGAAAAAATACTTATTGGTCATGGTGGATAAATTCACCAAATGGATAGAAGCCAAACCTATTAAAATGGCCGAATCCGGACCGGTGATAGACTTCATATCCGGGGTTGTACACCGTTATGGCATCCCCCACAGCACCATCACTGAGAACGGCACGAACTTCACGGCCGATGAGGTAAAACTCTGGTGCAGCAATGATGTCTACTACACAACCTTCTTCTTGTAGATGTTGTTGGGCCTCCAAGTGCAGAGGTTTGTAGGACAGTAGCAAATTTCCCTCAAGTGGATGACCTAAGGTTTATCAATCCGTAGGAGGCGTAGGATGAAGATGGTCTCTCTCAAGCAACCCTGCAACCAAATAACAAAGAGTCTCTTGTGTCCCCAACACACCCAATACAATGGTAAATTGTATAGGTGCACTAGTTCGGCGAAGAGATGGTGATACAAGTGCAATATGGATAGTAGATAATAGTTTTTGTAATCTGAAATAATAAAAACAGCAAGGTAGCAAGTGATAAAAGTGAGCGTAAACGGTATTGCAATGCGTTGAAATAAGGCCTAGGGTTCATACTTTTGCTAGTGTAAGTTCCCTCAACAATACTAACATAATTGGATCACATAACTATCCCTCAACATGCAACAAAGAGTCACTCCAAAGTCACTAATAGCGGAGAACGAACGAAGAGATTATGGTAGGGTATGAAACCACCTCAAAGTTATTCTTTCCAATCAATCCGTTGGGCTATTCCTATAAGTGTCACAAACAGCCCTAGAGTTCGTACTAGAATAACACCTTAAGACACAAATCAACCAAAACCCTAATGTCACCTAGATACTCCAATGTCACCTCAAGTATCCGTGGGTATGATTATACGATATGCATCACACAATCTCAGATTCATCTATTCAACCAACACAAAGGACCTCAAAGAGTGCCCCAAAGTTTCTACCGGAGAATCACGACGAAAACGTGTGCCAACCCCTATGCATAGGTTCCCAATGTCATGAAACCCGCAAGTTGATCACCTTAACATACATCAAGTGGCACGTGGTATCCCATTGTCACCACAGATATCCATGGCAAAACATACATCAAGTGTTCTCAAATCTTTAAAGACTCAATCCGATAAGATAACTTCAAAGGGGAAACTCAATTCATTACAAGAGAGAAGAGGGGGAGGAGAAACATAAGATCCAACTATAATAGCAAAGCTCGCGATACATCAAGATCATATTATCTCAAGAACACGAGAGAGAGAGAGAGAGATCAAACACATAGCTACTGGTACATACCCTCAGCCCCGAGGGAGAACTACTCCCTCGTCATGGAGAGCACCGGGATGATGAAGATGGCCACCGGTGAGGGTTCCCCCCTCCGGCAGGGTGCCGGAACAGGGTCCCGATTGACTTTTGGTGGCTACGGAGGCTTCTGGCGGCGGAACTCTTGATCTATTGTGCTTTCTGGAAGTTTTATGGTATATGGAGATATATAGGCAGAAGAAGTACGTCAGGGGAGCCACGAGGACCCCACGAGACAGGGGCGTGTCCTAGGGGGGTGGGCGCGCCCCCCACCCTCATGAGCACCTCGTTCCTTCCTTGACGTGGGGTCCAAGTCCATCAGGTGTGTTTCCTTCCAAAAATAACTTCTCCAGTTGATTTCGTTCCGTTTCGACTCCGTCTGATATTCCTTTTCCTCAAAACACTGAAATAGGCATAAAACAGCAAATCTGGGCTGGGCCTCCGGTTAATAGGTTAGTCCCAAAAATAATATAAAAGTGGATAATAAAGCCAATATTGCCTAAAACAGTAGATAATATAGCATGGAGCAATCAAAAATTGTAGATACGTTGGAGACGTATCAAGCATCCCCAAGCTTAATTCCTGCTCGTCCTCGAGTAGGTAAATGATAAAAACGATAATTTTTGATGTGGAATGCTAGTTGGCATAGTTTCAATGTAATTCTTCTTAATTGTGGTATGAATATTCAGATCCGAAAGATTCAAGACAAAAGTTCATATTGACATAAAAATAATAATACTTCAAGCATACTAATAAAGCAATTATGTCTTCTCAAAATAACATGGCCAAAGAAAGTTATCCCTACAAAATCATATAGTCTGGCTATGCTCCATCTTCACCACACAAAATATTTAAATCATGCAGAACCCCGATGACAAGCCAAGCAATTGTTTCATACTTTTGATGTTCTCAAACTTTTTCAATCTTCACGCAATACATGAGCGTGAGCCATGGATATAGCACTATAGGTGGAATAGAGTGGTGGTTGTGGAGAAGACAAAGAGGGAGAAGATAGTCTCACATCGACTAGGCGTATCAACGGGCTATGGAGATGCCCATCAATAGATATCAATGTGAGTGAGTAGGGATTGCCATGCAACGGATGCACTAGAGCTATAAATTTATGAAAGATCAACAAAAGAAACTAGTGGGTGTGCATCCAACTCGCTTGCTCATGAAGACCTAGGGCATTTTTGAGGAAGCCCATCATTGGAATATACAAGCCAAGTTCTATAATGAAAGATTCCCACTAGTATATGAAAGTGACAACATAGGAGACTCTCTATCATGAAGATCATGGTGCTACTTTGAAGCACAAGTGTGGAAAAAGGATAGTAGCATTGCCCCTTTTTATATTTTTTTTATTTGGCCTTTCTTTTTTTATGCCCTTTCTCTTTTTTTTATTTGGCTTTTTTTTTATTTGGCCCTTTTTTGGGACAATGCTCTATTAATGATGATCATCACACTTCTATTTATTTACAACTCAATGATTACAACTCGATACTAGAACAAAGTATGACTCTATATGAATGCCTCCGGCGGTGTATCGGGATATGCAATGAATCAAGAGTGACATGTATGAAAGAATTATGAACGATGGCTTTGCCACGAATACTATGTCAACTACATGATCATGCTAAGCAATATGACAATGATGAATGTGTCATGAAGAACAGTACAGTGGAAAGTTGCATGGCAATATATCTCGGAATGGCTATGGAAATGCCATAATAGGTAGGTATGCTGGCTGTTTTGAGGAAGGTATATGGTGGGTTTATGGTACCGGGGAAAGTTGTGTGGTACTAGAGAGGCTAGCAAAGGTGGAAGGGTGAGAGTGCGTATAATCCATGGACTCAACATTAGTCATAAAGAACTCACATACTTATTGCAAAAATCTATTAGTTATCGAAACAAAGTACTACACGCATGCTCCTAGGGGGATAGATTGGTAGGAAAAGACCATCGCTCGTCCCCGACCGCCACTCATAAGGAGGACAATCAATAAACACCTCATGCTCCGACTTCGCTACATAACGGTTCACCATACGTGCATGCTACGGGAATCACAAACTTCAACACAAGTATTTATCAAATTCATAACCACTCAACTAGCATGACTCTAATATCACCATCTCCATATCTCAAAACAATTATCAAGTATCAAACTTCTCTTAGTATTCAACACACTCATAAGAGAATTTTATTATTCTTGAATACCTTGCATATTAGGATTTTAAGCAAATTACCATGCTATTTAAGACTCTCAAAATAATCTAAGTGAAGCATGAGAGTTCATCTATTTCTTCAAAATAAAACTACCACCATGCTCTAAAAGATATAAGTGAAGCACTAGAGCAAATGACAAACTACTCCGACAGATATAAGTGAAGATCAATGAGTAGTCGAATAATTATGCAACCATGTGAAGACTCTCTAAAATTTAATAATGTCAGATCTTGGTACTCTATTCAAACAGCAAGCAAAGCAAAATAAAATGACATTCTAAGAATAGCAAACATCATGTGAAGAAGCAAAAACTTAGGATCAACCGATACTAACCGATAGTTGTCGAAGAAGAAAGGTGGGATGCCAACCGGGGCATCCCCAAGCTTAGATGCTTGAGACTTCTTGAAATATTATATTGGGGTGCCTTGGGAATCCCCAAGCTTGAGCTTTTGTTTCTCCTTAATTCCTCTCATATCACGGTCTCCCTAAATCTCAAAAGCTTCATCCACACAAAACTCAACAAGGACTCGTGAGATAAGTTAGTATAAACCATTGCCAAAACCTTATCATACTATATTGTAGAAAATCACTAAAATTATTATTCAACATTGCATACTAAATTCCTATGCATATTTAATAGTCCTATCCTCAAATAGAATCATTAAAGAAGCAAACATATGCAAACAATGCAAACATAACAGCAATCTGCCTAAACAGGATAGTCTGTAAAGAATGCTGCAACATCCATACTTCTCTAGCTCCAAAAATTATGAAAGAAAATTCCCACTGTAGTAAATTTATCAGATCTTAATATGAAAAAGGTTTCGACATTTTATCGCATTCTGACTTTTCTAGGGAATTATGGCAACAGCGATAAACTTTCTGTTTTCAAACAGCAACATGTATACTTATAACATAGGCATAGTAAAGGCTATCAATGCCACTTTTATTGAAATAAAAGATGCAAAGCATTGTTCTAAATAAAATCAAGCAAATCCTAACAAAATAAATTGACACTCCAAGCAAAACACATATCATGTGGCGAATAAAAATATAGCTCCAAGTAAAGTTACCGATGAACGAAGACGAAAGAGGGGATGCCTTCCGGGGCATCCCCAAGCTTAGGCTCTTGGATATCCTTGAATATTACCTTGGGGTGCCTTGGTCATCCCCAAGCTTAGTCTCTTGCCACTCCTTATTCCATAGTCCATCAAATCCTTACCCAAAACTTGAAAACTTCACAACACAAAACTTAACAGAAAACTCGTAAGCTCCGTTAGTATAAGAAAATAAATCACCATTTCAAGGTACTGTAATGAACTCATTATTTATTTATATTGGTGTTAAAATTACTTTATTACAACTTCTATATGGTTTATAAACTATTTTACTAGCCATAGATTCATCAAAATAAGTAAACAACACATGAAAAACAGAATCTGTCAAAAACAGAACAGTCTGTAGTAATCTGGATCAAACGTATACTTCTGGAACTCATAAAATTCTCAAATAAACTGATGGACCTGAGGAATTTATCTATTAATTATCTGCAAAAATAATTAACTAAATATCACTCTCCAAATAAAAATGACAGCAGTTCTCGTGAGCGCTAAAGTTTCTGTTTTTTACAGCATGATCAACAAGACTTCACCCAAGTCTTCCCAAATGTTCTACTTGGCACAAACACTAATTAAAAGCATAAAACCACATCTAAACAAAGTCTAGATGAATTATTTATTACTAAACAGGAACAAAAATAAAATTGGGTTGCCTCCCAACAAGCGCTATCGTTTAATGCCCCTAGCTAGGCATGATGATTTCAATGATGCTCACATAAAGGATAAAAATTGAAAAATAAAGAGAGCATCATGAAGAATATGACTAGCACATTTAAGTCTAACCCACTTCCTATGCATAGGGATTTTGTGAGCAAACAACTTGTGGGAACAAGAATCAACTTGCATAGGAAGGTAAAACAAGCATAACTTCAAAATTTTAAGCACATAGAGAGGAAACTTGATATTATTGCAATTCCTACAAGCATATGTTCCTCCCTCATAATAATTTTCAGTAGCATCATGAATGAATTCAACAATATAACCAGCACCTAAAGCATTCTTTTCATGATCTACAAGCATAGAAATTTTACTACTCTCCACATAAGCAAGATTCTTCTCATGAATAATAGTGGGAGTATCATAAGAGACTCGAATACTATAAATTGTTTCCACATTAAAAGAGTAATGTTCAGAGAAGGGGTAATCATAACCATGACAAGTTTTATAAATATAATCACTACTTTTTATAGCATAAGTATCATCACAATAATCATCATAAGTAGGAGGCATGCTATCATCATTATAAACTTGCATATCAAAACTTGGGAGACTAAAAATATCATCTTCATTAAGCGTAGCATCCCCAAGCTTGGGCCTTTTCAAATCATAAGCATAATCACTCTCATCATTAATAGTATATATAGCACCAATAGTATAGCAAACATTATTATCATATTCTTCCAAGCAAGTACCAAAAAGATTTTCAACATCATAAGAAGTATCATTATCTTCCCAATCATAATCATCACAACAAGCAATAGGCATAACGAGATCATCATAAAGTGTATCATCTTCATTTTCATGAGGCACAACAATAATAGGAGCAACTTTATTTGGGAGAGATATCTTTTTACCTCTCTTCCTTTTTCTTTTCTTCTTCTTCACCACATCATGTGTGGGTTCAATCCTCTTTTTTGAGCTCCTTATTAATGAGATTGGTTGAATAGGAGGCTCCTCCTCGTTACCTGATTCATCATAAGAAATAATAGGAGGGTATTGGGAAGTCTCTTCCCTTTCATTAGTATTCTCTTCATCTTCTATTTGTTTTCTTTTCTTTATGTAATTGGCAATATAAGGATTTTCAATGAAATTCACCGCACAATACATATAAATCTTTTCTAGATCAAAATGAAGAACTTTATCAAGATTAAACTTTGGAATACCCTCAGTTATACATTTCATTTCTTCATAACCCAAAAGAAGGCTAAGCTATTTATGATGCTCAAGGGTAATCAAATTATCACAATGTTTGGACACGACTTGATCATGAAACAAATAGCATTGGAGCTTTAAATGACCATGTTCATTGCAAAGTTCACAAGGGGCACGAAAAATATTGAATTTTTCAGCACATTCATCTAGCTCTTCTTGCAACAATTTGGTTTCTAAGTACTTATGCCTCTTGTAATATCTACCTTCCCTATTTGGTGTGTACTTGCAAACCCAGTCTACTCCACGAAAATTGACATGTTTATAGGAGTCATTTTCATCATAACTAGTGCAATCATCATTAGCATCATGGATATTCAAAGAATTCGTACTAACAACATTGCAATCATGCTCATCATTCAAATATTTAGTGCCAAACATTTTATAGATTTCTTCTTCTATAGCACTTGAGCACAATTATCCTTTCCATCATACTCACGAAAGATATTAAAAAGGTGAAGCATATGAGACAAACTGAATTCCATTTTTTATAGTTTTCTTTTATAGACTAAAGTAGTGATAAAATAAGAAACTAAAAGACTCGGTTAGAAGATCTAAAGATATACCTTCAAGCACTCACCTCCCCGGCAACGGCGCCAAAAAATAGCTTGATGTCTACTACACAACCTTCTTCTTGTAGACGTTGTTGGGCCTCCAAGTGCAGAGGTTTGTAGGACAGTAGCAAATTTCCCTCAAGTGGATGACCTAAGGTTTATCAATCCGTAGGAGGCATAGGATGAAGATGGTCTCTCTCAAGCAACCCTGCAACCAAATAACAAAGAGTCTCTTGTGTCCCCAACACACCCAATACAATGGTAAATTGTATAGGTGCACTAGTTCAGCGAAGAGATGGTGATACAAGTGCAATATGGATAGTAGATAATAGTTTTTGTAATCTGAAATAATAAAAACAGCAAGGTAGCAAGTGATAAAAGTGAGCGTAAATAGTATTGCAATGCGTTGAAACAAGGCCTAGGGTTCATACTTTCGCTAGTGTAAGTTCCCTCAACAATACTAACATAATTGGATCACATAACTATCCCTCAACATGCAACAAAGAGTCACTCCAAAGTCACTAATAGCGGAGAATGAACGAAGAGATTATGGTAGGGTACGAAACCACCTCAAAGTTATTCTTTCCAATCAATCCGTTGGGCTATTCCTATAAGTGTCACAAACAGCCCTAGAGTTCGTACTAGAATAACACCTTAAGACACACAAATCAACCAAAACCCTAATGTCACCTAGAAACTCCAATGTCACCTCAAGTATCTGTGGGTACGATTATACGATATGCATCACACAATCTCAGATTCATCTATTCAACCAACACAAAGGACCTCAAAGAGTGCCCCAAAGTTTCTACCAGAGAATCACGACGAAAACGTGTGCCAACCCCTATGCATAGGTTCCCAATGTCACGAAACCCGCAAGTTGATCACCTTAACATACATCAAGTGGCACGCCATTGTCACCATAGATATCCACGGCAAAACATACATCAAGTGTTCTCAAATCTTTAAAGACTCAATCTGATAAGATAACTTCAAGGGGGAAACTCAATTCATTACAAGAGAAAAGAGGGGGAGGAGAAACATAAGATCCAACTATAATAGCAAAGCTCGCGATACATCAAGATCGTATTATCTCAAGAACACGAGAGAGAGAGAGAGAGAGAGAGAGAGATCTAGCTACTCGTACATACTATCAGCCCCGAGGGAGAACTACTCCCTCCTCGTCATGGAGAGCACTGGGATGATGAAGATGGCCACCGGTGAGGGTTCCCCCCTTCGGCAGGGTACCGGAACAGGGTCCCAATTGACTTTTGGTGGCTACGGAGGCTTCTGGCGGCAGAACTCTCGATCTATTGTGCTCTTTGGAAGTTTTAGGGTATATGGAGATATATAGGCAGAAGAAGTACGTCATGGGAGCCACGAGGGCCCCATGAGACAGGGGGGCCCGCCCTAGGGGGGTGGGCGCGCCCCCACCCTCATGAGCACCTCGTTCCTTCCTTGACGTGGGGTCCAAGTCCATCAGGTGTGTTTCCTTCCAAAAATAACTTCTCCAGTTGATTTCGTTCCGTTTCGACTCCATCTGATATTCCTTTTCCTCAAAACACTGAAATAGGCATAAAATAGCAAATCTGGGCTGGGCCTCCGGTTAATAGGTTAGTCCCAAAAATAATATAAAAGTGGATATAAAGCCCAATATTGCCTAAAACAGTAGATAATATAGCATGGAGTAATCAAAAATTATAGATACGTTGGAGATGTATCAAGCAACATGGGCATCAAGCTCGATTATGCTTCTGTCTATCACCCACAAACCAACGGCCAAGTTGAGCAAACAAATGGTCTTATCATGAGCGGCATCTAACCCAGATTAGTGCGGTTCTTAAAGGAGTCTAACACGCACTGGGTAGAGGAGCTCGACTCCGTACTCTGGGGGCTGCGGACCACGCCAAATTGTACTACCGGATACACACCCTTCTTTATGGTGTACGGCGCAGAGGCGGTTCTGCCTTGCGACATAATTCATGACTCACCTCGAGTGCGCATGTACGAAGAAAGAGAAGCCGAGCTCGATCGACAGGACAGTCTGGACACCCTGGAGGAGGAGCGCGACGTGGCAAAAGTTTGTTCCGCATTCTATCAGCAACAGGCTCGAAGATACCAAAGTAGAGAAGTACGGGCCAAAACTTATAACGTTGGCGAGCTAGTTCTACGCCTGTCGGAGAAGAAAAAGACCAAGCTCGAGCCCAAATGGGAAGGTCCCTTCATTATTGACCAAGTTCTGACCGGTGGAGCGTACCGTCTGCGGGATGCATCGAATAATCGACTTGAGCCGAACCCATGGAACGCAGCCAGGCTCTGAAGATTCTACGCCTAGTGCCGGACTCTATGTCCGTCTCCTTTCTCTGTCCATTTTTTGCATATACATTATCTGTCTTTTCTCTCTTTCTTTCTTTTATTCTTTCTCAAGGCCTTCAAGGGCCAACTTGTGCCTTGCTTGCACACTATTGACGCGCTAACCGCGCTCATTATACCTGGGGGCTTCTTACACAGAAGCTTAATTGCTTATCTGGGCTTCATGCCCCGCACATGTGTTATTATTCCGCATGTACCTTTTCTTCGCCATTATATGCATCGATATGACTTCAGTTTTGGCCAAGCTGGGTTGCCTGGCTCTTGTATTTATGCCCTGCGTTCCCGTTAATTCGGCTAGGGCATAAGTGGAGCACCTCTGCGATTGTTACTGCCGGGTCAGCCGGATGTGTACCTCAGACTGTGTGAAGCCGAAAGCTAGCGTTCTTAAGGGAATATTCGGTCGGTGAACAAAAGATGGTTTTTATTTATTTTCCATATGTACCCCCAGATGTTTTTTGCCTGTGTCTCCTCTCGCAGTCCGGACATGCACTTTAGGGCATGCGTACCCAGGGAAAGGAACCCTTAACGGAACTATTCTCCCTGGAAGATGTTTCTTACTACCCATGTAATATAACATAACTAGTTGGGTACTTGTCTGTTCAAGCACTAATGACCCCTACGCCTGGTTTCCACGCATAACCCGGTTCTTATATAACTGAGCGGGTATTCGGATACACTCCGGACTATCGGGTCCCGAGGTTGAAGCGAAAAGGTCCGCCATGACAAATGATTTACAATCCGGCTAGAAGGCATTATACATGTCACTTTAATTACATAGTCATGTAGACTGACTAAATTCCTCTTCTATACCATCCAACAGGCTGTCTAGCCTACAATCCCGTTGGGAATACTTTGCGGCTAATTCTACTTGCCCATACACTAAGCTAATGGGGATCTCTTTCCCATCGGGCCCCATAGGTCCGACCTCGGCCATGTGGTTTGGGTCAGCCTTGGTATACCACGTCTTCACCATCGCCCAGGCTTCCCTGGCACCTTGACGGCAGGCCGATATCTTCCATAATCGGAAGCGCCGCCGTGCTCCCTTGAGCTTCTCCGCAAGCTCTCCAATGCCTGCTGGCAGGTCGACGGATGGCCACAAGGCCTGGGCAATACTTTGCATCACCTGTCGAACTTGTTCGTGGAGCTGTGAGAGCTCGGGTAGAAGATCACCCACAGACCCGGGCATCTCCTCCGCGGGACGACCCGTCAGCATACCTACAGACATAACTCTGTTAGTCGGCTTCTTCGCCGCACTCTTTTAAGGGTTCGTTCAAGCACTTACTGAAAATGCCGCGTCGAAGCCGCTTATTCTCCTTCACGGAGTCCGCAAGCTGGGCTCGATCATCTTTCAGTTCCAAGCTCAGCTTGGTATTGGCGTCTTGGAGATTGTTTTTCTCCCGCATGACCTTAGTCAGCACGCGTTCGCCAGCCTTTAGCTGTCGTACGACATGCTGGTCCTCCGGATTCTCTCCGGAGTCATCTGCAATATCTATTGTTAGATCTGCAGCCATGCCGCATACTATATGGTACCTATCATTCTTTGAAATAAATGTTACCAGCTGGGGACTTTTCGGGTTCCTTCAATGCGGCGACGGCAGCCCGAAGTTGGGTCTTGCATTCCTCCAGCTCCTGTGACAGTCGAGTATTCTTCTCTATAAGAACCTACACAATAAATGATCCTTAAATCAGTTGTGCCAACTGTTTCAAGTCTCAGGGGCTACTGATATATATACTCATCAAATTTTCTTACCCGTACATCCTTTGCATACTGGTCCGTGGCTCTGGCTAGACCATGTTGAGCAGCACGGATGTATGCATCTCCTGAGTTGAATGCAGCAAACGCCTCTCAGGAGAAACAAGCGTCACGGAGTACGGCTCAGCGACGCCTGTGATTCATGGCACTCTCCACTTTGGAATTCGTAGCGGATATCTTATGCGCATCCTCTGTAGAAGGAGTATCCGGCGTGTGCCTCGTGTTAGCTTCCGCCTCTGTGTCCGGCCCTGGAGCCCGACTGGTAGAGGCGTGATCGGCGACCTCTCCGGATATTGTCCGGCGAGCGTTCTTCCTTCTAGGAAACACGGGTGTTCTTATGTTTTTAAAGACGACAACCACTGAGTGAGGTGTTGCATCATACCTCTGCGACGGCGTCTCCGTCCGGACCGCCTTCCTTTTTAGCCTGTCCGGCTTTGAAACCCCTTGTTGGCGAGTCGCCGCGGGCTCGGCATGGCGTCCCGAGGGCCTTCCCTATAAAACACCGTTTGTATATAGTAGGTGAAGTGCATAAAAGGAAATCCTTTTCAAAGGTTGGGACTCCGGTCTCATTTACCTGCGAGGCTGGGAGTAGCCCAGGATAGTAGGCTATAATGGCCACCATGGCGTCATCACAGCTTAGCTGATAGAAAATCCTATCAATCAGCTCCACGAATATGTCCGGGTCCTCTTTTAGGCCGGGGTCGAGGACCCGTTCAGGATCCTCCGGTTGTGGAGGTGGGCTATTGATCTCCCCTACCGCCTTACGCAGTTCCTGCAATGAAACGGCAAGGTAAATATTTATCACGAAAACAAGGGTAGGATGGAAGTAAAAAGAGCGGAAGCTCACCGAGCTTCGAGGGTGGTTCATGGAGAATCCATCTCGTGACTTGATGCGGAGGAACTCCTCTTCTTCCCCCTTATACAGATCGGATAGAATTTTTGCTAGAACAGCAACCGAGTCCGGTCCCTTGCGCCCGCAGCGAGTGGCATCATCTTCCCCGTTGAAGTGCCACATGGGGTGGCCTCGATATTGAAGTGGCTGCACCCCCCGCATAATGCATATTGCCATAACCTCGGTTATGGTCAGTCCTGATTTGGCTAGCAACTTTATCCGGCCCGTCAAATAAAATACGTCTCTATCATCTTCCTCCTGTGGCCTCCGTGGGCGCCAGCTTAGGCGTTTCTTCAAAGGGGCGTTGTCGAACTCAGGAAGACCAATCCGGATAGGATTCAGGAGAGGAACATCCTCCATATAAAACCACTCCGAAGGCCAGTCCTCGGACGTCTTTTTCGGGGTACCGGATAGGTATCCGGTCCCAGCGATGCACCATACTTCGGCTCCGCCCACTTGATATATTGATCCCCTCTTTGTACAGGGCACAAGGCAGAACAACTTCTTCCACAGCGCGAAATGAGCTTCGCAACCCAGAAACAGCTCGCAAAGGGCTACGTAACCAGCGATGTGCAGTATGGAGGCAGGGGTGAGGTTGTGCCACTGGAGGCCGTAGAACTCCAGGAGCCCTCGGAGAAATGGATGGATTGGAAATCCGAGTCCCCTTAACAAATAAGGGACAAGGCATACCCGCTCTCCCTTAGAGGGGTTGGGAAAGCTCTCCGCTTGCTCCCCGCCATTATAGATGGCGAGCCCGGCTCGAACCGGGACCATATACGCTGGAGGTAGGAATCCCTGGGTCTGTAGCTTCACTAATTGGCTATGCGGGACGGAACACTTCTCCCAATCTCCGGGCTTGCGGCTGCGGGTGCGAGAGGAGGAGCTACGCTGGCCGGCCATGTTGGGATGGATTTTTTCGGGCGCGCTCCGATGAATGCTCGCTGAGGGAGGATGGTGTGGTTTGGATCTGAGGATCCTCGTCTCTTTAATAGACAGTTCATTCACATAGATGGGGTGGTAAATGTAAAAACACCCTGGCTCCTCACATTCGCTTGACACGTGGAAGATGGCCATTATTGGACGCAGAAGCCAAGAAGCGCAACATTTACGAGAAGCCGGACATTATTTAGCAGGTACTCATAGTTTGAAGAAGAACCCGCCTTGCAATGCCGAAGACAATCTGCGCGCCGGACTCATCGTCATTGAAGCCTGGTTCGGGAGCTACTGAGGGAGTCCTGGATTAGGGGGGATCCGGACAGCCGGACTATATCTTTTGGCCGGACTGTTGGACTACGAAGATACAAGATTGAAGACTTCGTCCCGTGTCCGAATGGGACTCTCCTTGGCATGGAAGGCAAGCTTGGCAGTACGGATATGTAGATCTCCTTCCTTGTAACCGACTCTGTGTAACCCTAGCCCCCTCCGGTGTATATAAACCGGAGGGTTTAGTCCGTAGGACCAACAACAACAATCATACCATAGGCTAGCTTCTAGGGTTTAGCCTCTTCGATCTCGTGGTAGATCAACTCTTGTAATACTCATATCATCAAGATCAATCAAGCAGGAGTAGGGTTTTACCTCCATCGAGAGGGCCCGAACCTGGGTAAAAACATCGTGTCCCCCGTCTCCTATTACCATCCGCCTAGACGCACAGTTCGGGACCCCTTACCCAAGATCCGCCGGTTTTGACATCGACACGGGCCATTACAACACCCCACAGCACAACCAAAATGATCTGAAACCATAGACAGTTCTTAGGAAGTTCATAGCTAATATTAGTACTGAGATGCATATTTGCATCAGACTCCTTCATTGTTAGGCCAGTTATATATATAGGCCTCATATTTACTTACCAACCATGGCTAAAACTTCACTCCTTCATGACAACTTCTTTGATCTTGTCCAGCTTTTCCTTGCACCCGTTACCAGCCTTCAGTAGCTCAGAAATGACTTGCTCCAGGTTCTTCTTCTCTTCTTTAAGGAGGTCTCTCTCCACTTGTATCTCCTTCATGGCCTTCCTGGTGTTTGAAATGATATCAGCTTGACTCTGCAGGATGCACCTCTGTTCTTTCTTGAGCTTAAGCTTCTCCATTTGAACCTCAATCTTTGTCTTCTCCTCAAGCTGATGCTTCTTCTCCTTAAGTTCATTGATTGCCCGGCTTGTGTAATCCATGTCATGGGATTTCTTCCCATCCTGGTAATCAAATAGCCTGGATACATCATCCACAAGGTGACTGTACTAATTGCCAAGAGAATCCAGCTCCTTCTTCAGTTTTGCAACCTCTATCTCATGAGCCTGTTTGTCTTGGAATCTACCAAGGTTCTCCTCGTGATACATATCCCATAGCTTGGTTAAACACCTTTGCAGAATTACTGGCCAAGGGGCATCTACCCACTCCAGAACACCACAGTTCACACCATCCTGAAAATTCAGTGAAATATTAATGCTAACTAAATCCAGTCAAATTCCGTTACAGAATTCATACATACATATCAATGTTTGTCTGAATGCAGTAACAAACATATTCAGTTAGACCAATTTTAGCTCCTGCCTAGATTCAGTTCCTATCAGAGATTTAGCTAACAAATGAACACCACACCAGCTCTGTACTTCAGTTTTCAGTTAACAAATACTGAAACAACAAGAATATCAATGTTGTTTGCACTATGTACCACCAAATAAATCTACACATGAACACCACTATTGTTTGCTCTTACCATAGTAGCACATCCAATGAATCTCCTTCCAGTGTCAATCCCTTCAAATGCCACAAACCTGCCTGGTCTCTGCCTGTGCAGGATGCACTTACGATCAGATTCAACCACAAGCCCACAGCAACTTGGATCTATCACCGTGTCAGGAGTTTCCTGCAGTACCAACCCCATATATATCAGTCACAACACCTCACACGTAAGAACTAACATGGAAGAAATCAAGAGCATCTTCAAACCCAAACCCTAGCATAGGAGAGAACAGAGTGAGCTGACTTACAAAATACTCCATCTGCATGCTGATGTACTCGTCATCGTCGGTGTCGGATGACTCGTTGCTGTTGGGCCAGGAAGGCATCCTCGCGCCGCCGCGCCACAGTCGTCGGAGGTGAGAAAAAGAGGAAGAAGAGAGCTCAGGGGAGAGGAGTGAATGCGACAGAGAGGAGTGAGTGAGCCGGTCGGTCGGCCGTTTTGACCTGGCCGGCTGGTTTCGACCGGGCCGGCCCACTAACGGCCGCGAGTAGGGCGTCGTTAGCCGTTAGGGCACCCGTCGGCCTGCCATGTGGGCCAGCCCTATTGTGTAAGCTGTTAAACTGGCTAAAACGACGATCAACACGACTTGATAGTTTTTTGTCATAAAATTTGAAATTTTCAGTAGTTATTAGTCATTTTTTTGAAAATAATAGTTCTGTGGGACGTTAACCTCTAATGTGGGACATTATCAGTCACCTTTGCACGCTGGTGGGCAGTTCGTGCAGGGGTTAAAAAGAAAACGTGCGAAGTTGCTAGATCCGATACACTGGTCGGCTCCGTGCTGGTGGAGATTTTTGTTTATCCAGCGCGGAACAGTGGACGCACGGCCGTGGGTACTACTCTACTGGTACTAGTACTGTCTACTGCCCTTTCACGGCGTACAGAGCTAGCGCATCGATGGAGCCTGTGCTGGCTGACGGAGGGACGAAATCACTATTCTGATTCTTTGAACGAACTTTGTCACAAAATACACTCGACGTGAAAGTATTTCACGATCTGACCTTTTTAGCAATGCCATAGCCCGCGGCGTTTCTGCTCAAGGAAGAAACGCCGAGGTAGCTAGCATGTCTGATCAAAGAAGAAACGCCGAGATAGCTAGCGTTGCGGACCAGGTAAGAAACGCCGAAGGCGCTGGCGTTTCTGGCCATCAGAGAAACGCCAAAGAACCATGGCGTTGCTGCCCTTTTTCATGTGCATGTGGAACGTGGATGAACAATAGGTTAATAAGGCTAATTAATTATGACCAAACAGGTCAGCAACGCCATGGTCATTGGCGTTTTCATGATGGGATGCAACGCCAGCGCCTTCGGCGTTTCTTACCTGGTCCGCAACGCTAGCTACCTCGGCGTTTCTTCTTTGGTCAGACACGCTAGCTACATCGGCGTTTCTATGTTGGACAGAAACGCCGCGGGCTGTGGCGTTATTAAAAGGGTCAGATCGTGAAATACTTTCACGTCGAGTTTATTTTGTGACAAAGTTTGTTCAAAAGGTCAGAATAGTGATTTCGTCCCCGACGGAGTGTATGTTGTGATGGCAGAGTGTATCTTGCGCGATGGATGGATGGGCGATGACTTGGCAATGGCAATCGTATCCCTGGCCGGGCCACAGTACCCCTGTGAACGTGACGCCTCCGCCGCGCTTGTCTCTTCCTCGTTGCCCGCCTTGGCGCTAAGCAGAACGCGGCCATGGCGAGATGGCGATACATGACCAGGTTGCCTGGTCCAGGCGCAGCAAAACGCACAACAACTCGCATGGGGCAAGTGTGTCTCATGGGTCCGGCCGGCGCCCCTCGTCTCCGTGGGCGCCTTTTGGCTCCGGCGAGGGAGTGGAGTGTAGTGGGATGCGCCATGTGTGGTGTGGCGCCGCGATAAGGTTCTCTGACCGATGGATGGATGGATGGGAAGGAGATGCGCCGGGAGAGGCGTGGCACGTCTCGTGGTCGCGCGCGCTTTGCTTTGCTCGGGTCCGGGTGCGGCGCGTACGTGTGTGCTTGTGTGTATGCGTGTGCGGGGCGGTGGTGACTGCCCGCTGAGGTGGTGGCGCCATCCCTATCCATCCAGCCAGCCAGCCAGCCGAGCCCGGTGCGCGCAGCACGGATGACGGTGCGGGTGTGGCTCGTCTATCCTAGGACGGCCGGACGGCGACGCGTTGCTCGCACGCTGGCGCGTTTTTCATGTGCAATGATGCGCGGACTTTTCTCACGGAGCGAGCTCTTCTCCGGCGGACGATTTCGAGTTGCGTGTGCCGCTTCGAGTGTGTCGCCACGCATCCAGCACGCGGCTGGTACGTACGTACGTACGTATGTACGCGGCCGGCAGCTGGAAAGTGAATGCGACGAGACGAGACGAGACCCTGGTTGGTTGTTGGATCCATGCGTCCACCGGATCGAGGGCTCTGGACCTCAGGCCAACTCCACCGCACGACCCTAAACAAACGTCTGGATTGGCTGGATTTTGTCCCTTTGAGGCGTCGATGAGTTCGTCCGTGTCTGCCTTTGTCAGATGGATCGTGCGTGCACGCATCGCACGGCCGCACGCCAAATCGTGTCCGGGTGGACATAAATAAAAGAAATATTAAAACTAAAACGAAATAACTAAAAAACTAAATAAACACATTTTAAAAAACATAAAATATATATAGGGAACGGCAATAAAACAGCCCAATTTCCACGGCCACTTAAAAGGCCCATTTTTCATAATTAACATATAAAACAAAATAAAAAAACGCCTCCGCCTCCTGCGCGCTCCTGCCGCGCCCGTCGGTGCCGTGGACGTCGCCGTCTTCACTGACCGCCGGTGTCGTCGTCGTCGCTGACGAGGTCGACGTAGTCCGGCGGCGTCCACAAGTGGGCCGGAGATGCGTGGTGGACGGGGGCGGGCTGGATGGCCGGAGCTGCCTGCACCACCTCCTCCCATGGCGAGGCCTCCCGCTTCGGTGACCGCGGCGGAGTGGGGCACCAGTTCACGCCCACGCCGACGGACATCTCCGGAGCAGTGCAGGACCAGCGCCACCCCTGGCCCAGCAGCTGCTGGAACGCGGCCGGCGGGTCCTCCCTCCTCTCGTCCTCCACGGCCACCATCTGGAGCTCCGGAAAGGCGACATCCCCGGCGGCAGAGAGGGCCATGGCCTCCTCCAGGCCATCCCACTGCCGCTCGTCGTGCGTGTACATGGAGTCGCCCATGACACGCTTGAGGAGACGGGCCTCCTCCTCCGCTGACATGCGAGGAGGTGGAGGGGGCGACGGAGACGGCGACGGCGACGGCGTGGGCGTGACGCCGCGCACCCGCCTACGCCCGCGCCCCTGTCGTGGCCGCCGCGGCCCCGTCGAGGTGCTGGCGAAAAAGGACGCGCGCCTGGTGTCGTGCTCGTCATGAAACCAGGTGTCCCACAGCGCGGAGTCGGGGGCGTACCTGGGGTCGTAGAAGAGGTCGTCGGGGAGAAGGCGGCGGCGGCGCTCGATCTCCTCTTCGCGCGCACGGCCGCTCGTCGGGACCGGCGGGATGGGGACCCGGTAGGCGGAGAGGTGCCAGTTATTGGGGAGATGGGCGTCGCTCCAGGGGAGCGGCGTCCTCGTCTCCCAATAACGGCGGCACACCGACGCTCGGACGTAATGCTGGTCGCGCTCGCCGGTGGACGTGGGGGCGACGAAGAAGCCGGGCGGCGCGGGGGCCCGGCATGGTGGCGATGGCGAGGCGGGCTCCTTCTTCACCGAGCCGCGGGGCGTCCCGACGAGGAGCCGGCCTCGCGGTCGTGCCTGCCTTTGCGGCCGTAGTTCCAGAGGCCCATGGCTACGGGCGGCCGGCCGGCGAGGTCTAGGCTAGGGTTTGGGACGTGGTCGCCGCTGTCGGGTTTTGAGGAGGCCGCGGGGTGGCGTGGGGCAGTGTGGACGATGACCCGTCCACGCTTCCTACTTAAAAAAGGACGGCGACCGCTCGACGTGCGGATGACAGGTGGGGCCGCCCGCTCGTGCGCATTGATGTGGACGGGTGGGAGGTAGGTGGCCGCCTGCCACACAGTCCCGACGCGGACAAGCGCGCGTCCGTTTGGTGTCCGCCGCGACCCAAACCCGACGCAAGTTTGCGCTCGAAATGAGTCGGCCCGGACACAAAACGGACAAGATAAGTTCGAGCCGTCGCGCGCTGGGCCGCCTCCTTTGTTCGTTTCATTCCAAACAGACGGAACGGACAGGATAGGGTCGCGCGGTGGAGTTGGCCTCACCTCCGCACGGCAAGGTTGCAACAGCACTACAGAAACCTAGGACAGTAGACGGTCCGTATATACGTAGAGTGTACAGACCGTCGTTCTCACGTGGACTGGCCGCCCCGCGAGCTGGCTTGGCACAGCTCGTGCACGCCGTGGGCATGTGCGCTTCTCCCCGCTTCAAAACTCGGCTCTGCCGTGGTCGCCGTGCTCTTTCATGCCATACTGCCGCATGCAGGCGTACACGGCTACTCCTCCAGTTCGGTTACAAGATTTGGTTGCAATATATAGCCGCGATGGACGACTTGTCAACTCAGCCCACTGAGCATGCCAACATGGTGTTCATCTCACATCGGATTTGCCGCACTAGGCCAGGCATCCATCATCCATCCATCCATCACGGTCGATCGAATGACCAACATCTCTGCCCCTCTGGTGGGCTCGTGGACCGGTGCAAGTACCACGTCGTTATAAGACTAGTCACAGTGGGAGTAACTTGTACTGTAACATCACATATTTCAATACAAGATTGCTTATGTGACAGCTAATTAATGAGTAGAGAGGGATTTGTGGTAACTTAGCTAGTTACTGTAATATCACACATTTCAAGACATAATGAGTCTATAGCCTAATAATGAACTCTTTCATGATACCACTCATATATTACTATCCACTATGGAGGTAGTAACATAGGTTAGTAACATCGGCAAGTTACTACTCTATGTTACTCCCCACTATGAGCAATCTAAGAGCTCAGTATTCCGGTTCGTGTGGTCCGTAGCCGTCGGCGTCGGGCTACTCGTCAACACTCCCCTCTAGCCACCCAGCAATGTATTCCCTCCAGTCCTTTCTACTCAGTTTGACCGAATTTAAATTAAAAAAATTCAACATCTACAATATCAGATATATACACTATGAAACTACATTTCATAATGAATCTAACAACATAGATTTGGCATTATAAATATTGATATTTTTTCTATAAGTTTGATCAAAATAGGTGCTCGTGGTTAGAGCATCTCCAGCCGTTGGCCCCCCAGGCGGCGATTTTACGCGCCCCTGGGGGCGAGCCGGCGCTTAAATCGGCGCGGGGGCGAGCGGGTTCCCAGCAGCTCGCCCCAGGGTCACCCCGGACATGTTTTTTTTATTTTTAAAAAAGCTGAATTCGACGAAGTTCGGCTAAAATTCGGCAAATTTGATATTCATATTAAACATGTTCGGCGGTTTACATAAATTATTAAAACAACGAATCTATGGGGCGAAGAACTCGATTAGCGCGGCGAAGTCGCCGACGTCCTCGTCGGCGGCGGCGGCCTTCTCCTTCTTGATGGCGCGACTGCCCCTGCTGGACCCCTGCCCGGCGTCTCCATGGCGGACAGGCGGTGGCGGCGCGTCGTCGTCGTCGCTGTCCTCGAGGACGACGGTGCCTCCCTCGTCCCGGCCACGGCGAAGAGCTTCGAACCGCGCGAGGGCGGCGCACTAGGCGCACCTTCTCCGCCTGTAGCCAGTCGTCGCACGCCCATTTGAGAGCCGCCTCGTCGTCGAGCGCCTCCTCCTTGACGCCGCCGGCGAGCCCGGGCTCCATCTTCACGACGGGGAGCCCTAGCTCTGTCTTCGGCTTGACGAGTCAGGGAGGGGCCGAGGACGAGGCGCGGCCGCCGCCTTCATTGATGACGATGCCGGCCGGGCGGGTGCGCCGGCCGAGCGGGGTCTCCGCTGCGGGCTCGGCCTTGACGCCGAACACCGCCGGAGAACCGGAGGAGTGGGACGAGGAGTGGGAGGAGGAACGGGACGAGGACGACGAGCCAGAGACGAACCTCCTTGGCATCCATTGCCCGGCGCCGTGGCGGGGCACCGGAGCGGCGGCCGGCCCTCGAGGGTATGTGAGCGGCGAGTTGTTGCCGCCCTCGAGGTGCGCAAGAACCTCGCGGAGCGTCCGGCCGGGGACGGACCAGCACAGCCGTCGCCCCTCGCTGTTCCACCGGCCGCCCGCCACCATCGGTGCCCCGTTGGTGGAGGCGAGGCGTTGCTCCTAATGGCGCCGAAGTACGCCGCCCACGCCTCGTGGTTGTCGGCGGCGTACTGCGGGGAGGCGCGCTGCTCCTCGGTCAGCGATGACCGAACGCGGTCGACCTCGCCGGCGAAGTGATCGGGGCGCGCGACGACGTCCGGCAGGGGGGGATGGGGATGCCTCCGACGCTGAGCCTCCATCCTGTCGGCCCAGCGCGCATGTTTGGAGGCGCCGAAATGTTCGCCTCGAACAGCAGGTACGTCTCCCACGTCTGCAGCGAGCGGCGGCCAAAGCCGTTGGCCGCCGCTCCGTCGCCGGTGAACCGCTCGCACATTGTCGTCGATGGGCTGGGAGAGAGGAGAGGTTCGGCGGCGGCGGAGAGAGAGACAGAGAGGTTCCGCGGCGCTAGAGAGAGGCAGGGAGCACGGTGTCTGTGGCCAACGGCGGGGGTAGGGTGACGCTTTTTATAGCCGCCGGGGAGGCGTGTGTACGCGGGGCGGGGAGTGAGGTGGCGCCGCGGCGCCCGTGAAGAGCCGCCCCGTGAGGAATCAATGGAAGGCTGACCGGCAGCAGCATTGGCATTGATTCCCCGCGGGAAACCGAGGCGTTCGCGGGATGACGAGGCGAGTGTCGCTGACTCGGCGGGCCCGCGGCTCTTTCGCGCCAAAACCATTTCGTCCGGCACCCCCGAGCGCCCCCCAGCGCGCCGGGTTTGGTCTGGGTCCGCCGGCGCCAATTTCGGCCCGAGACGGCGAAAATTGGGCTTCTGGAGACGCGACTGGGCCGTTTTTTGTGCGCCGGCGCGAAAAAATCGTCTGAGGAGAGCGTGATGGGGGCTCGGCTGGAGATGCTCTTACAACTCAAGTTTTGGAGCAAGTACCACGTCACAGTAAGTGCTCAGTATTCTGGTTCGTGTGGTCCGTGGCCGTCGGCGTCGGGCTACTCGTCAACACTCCCCTCTAGCCACCCAGCAATGTACTCCCTTCGGTCTTTTTTACTCCGCGTATTATATTTTTGTCAAATCAAACTTTACAAAGTTTGACTAAATTTATTTTAAAAAATCAACATCTACAATATCAGATATATACACTATGAAACTACATTTCATAATGAATCTAACAACATCGATTTGGCATTGTAAATGTTGATATTTTTTCTATAAGTTTAGTCAAAACAAGAGAATTTTGATTTCAGATAAAATTTATATGCAGACTAAAAAGGAATGGAGGGAGTATGGATGAACGGGACATGGCAGTATGGCACACATGCCGCAGCCAAAAACAGACGAGAGGCAGCTGAGCGAATGTAGCGTGTTGGAAGAGGAGGTTCTGTCGGATACTACATCACACTTCCGTTGAATCTTCACTCGATCAGAGACGTTGTAGGCAGTCTTCATCCTCATGGACATCCAAGTCAAATCTCAACGCTGCCGCTATGCTCTACTCATGCTCTGCTTAACAAAAAGTTGTGAGATATATAGTCCAAGCTCTAAATATAGTTTTCCACGACGAATATATGTACACTTGTATAATTTGCCTATGTGGTTGACAGCACCAGATGAACTGTGGTTGACAGCACCAGATGAACCAGAACTTGCGCTGATCGATCCATCGATCGCTACACATGATATATTATATCAATATAAAAAGAGAGCCATACAGTTAAAGACACGTGCAGAAAGTGCTTGAATTGAAAGCTGTGTAAAAGTAGAGTAGATCCAGGCTAGGACGCCAGGCAGGTACATGGCACGACTAGCAACAGCTCCTCCATAGATCGAGTTGCAATTGTCAGAGATTTTTGACAGCGTCTGACGAGCGCTAGCTGACGGTCGACATGGTAAACTCCGCCCGTTTCCTCGCCGTTTTTCTGGCGATCAGCCGATCAGTAGCGGCAGGCTGTGTGTGGGTCTGCAGCTCCGTGTCTAGTGGAGTGGAGGTCGCTGTTGCATGCGCCAGTGAGCTCGTGCCAACGCAGAAACATGAGATATACAATAGCCTGCAAAGTTGGATGAACGACGGAGAAAATGAGGGGCGGCACAGGGTAATTATTGGGGTATTTTATCTCTTGTGGAATCAATCATTCATGGATGGCTGAGGAGGTTTCCGGCCGGTTTGTGGAGCACGATGTCACCTCACCTCCTGTCATGAAATCGTTGATTCTTTGTTTGACCCCGGGTTTGTCAGCATAGTAGGTGACTACTACTAGGTGGTTTGCTTTGCTTCCACTCCAAAGTGCAGTCCAGTGTGCAGTGCCGAGATGCATGCAGGCGGTGCTTTTGGGGGAAAATCAGCACTAATGCTCCATGACTGACAGGGGTAGTTAGGGCATCTTCAACGCTCGCCGAAATTTGCTCCGCATCCGTCCGCGGACACTATGAGAGCCAGCCATCCAACACTATTCATACATATTTGATTTTAATTTTTTATATAAGTCCTCACGTTCAAATAGTCTCATACGTAGTCTAAAATAGTTCAAATGTTTAAATGCAACATTTGTTCAAATTATGAAAACATCAAATATTGTAGTCTAACATTGTTGTGCCTTTTAACCACCCACAAATGCTCAATCACATCCTTATCAGCCACCCTATCTATCTATCTATCTATCTATCTATCTATCTATCTATCTAATCCATCCATCTGAACCCACTGCGCGTAGCACGGATGACAGTGTGGGTGTGGCTCTTTTATCCTAGGACGGCTGGACGGTGACGCGTCACGCGCAACTCTCACTCAGCGTTTTTCATGTGCTCTGAGGTGTTTAGAAAAATAAACCGGATTTTTCAGAAGCACTGGCACCTATTTTTACAGAAGAGACGTCTAACTAAGCATCTAACCTGCACAAATAAGCATCAATGTTTAAGAAAAATATGATTTATTTCTCTAAGCACCACTCCTAAACATCTTGCATTGTACAAGGCCTGGTGCGCGGCCGGCCATGCCTTACCTTTCTGTTGAGCCTTTTTTCATGCAGTCAGCTCTTCTCCGGCAATTTCGTGTTACGTGTGCCGGCTTCGAGTGTGTCGCCAGGTACTCCCTCCTTTCATCTATATAGGGCCTAATGCGTTTTTCGAGGCTAACTTTGACCAAATGTTAGAGCAATAATATATGACATGCAACTTACACAAAGCACATCATCAAATTTGTATGTGAAAGGAGCTTTCAATGATATAATTTCCACATTATGCATGTCATGTAGTATTAATTTTATCAATAGTCAAAGGCGGTCTTAAAAAACGCATTAGGCCCTCCGTTCGGAATTATTTGTCTCGGATATGGATGTATCTAGAACTAAAATACGTCTAAATACATATTTCTGCGACAAGTAATTTCGAACGGAGGGAGTAGGTACGCGGCAGCTGGAAAGTGAATGCGACGAGACGAGACGAGACCCCGGTTGGTTGTTGGATCCATCCTTGATTCATCGGAGGGAGCTGGACCTCACCTCTGCACGGAACGGTGGCGACAGGACTACAGAAACCTAGGACAGTGGACGTCCGTTCATACTGTGAGAGCATAGATCGCCGTTCTCACGTGGACAGGCCGCGAGCTGGTCGGCAGCGCGTGCACGCCGTGGGCGTGCGCGTGTCCCGCTTCCCCGCTGAAAACCTAGACTCTGCCTTGGTCGCCGTGCTGTTTCATGCCATACTGCCGCATGCAGGCGTACACGGCTACTCCGCCAGTTCGGTTACAAGATTTGGTTGCAATATACAGCCGCGATCGATGACTCGTCAACTCAGTCCACTGAGCATGCCAACCTGGTGTTCATCTCACATCGGACTTGCCACACTAGGCCGACTGGCCGAGCATCCATCCATCACGGTCGATCGAATGACCAACATCTTTGCCTCTCTCGTGGGCTCGTAGTTACAACTCAAGTTTTGGTGCAAGTACCACGTCATTATAAGTGCTCAGTATTCTGGTTCGTGCGGTCCGTGGCCGTCGATGTCGGGCTACTTGTCAACACTCCCCTTTGTTCACCCAACAATGCACGTATGGACGGTACGTACATGGCTCACATGCAACAGATGAGAGCACGTTGCGTGTTGGAAGAGGAGGTTTTGTCGATCCCACTTCCGTTGAATCTTCAGTCGATCCCAGCCGCTGTTTGGCGATGGCGACCCGAGCGCTAAGCTGTGGAAACGAAAGAGATCGATCATTCAGATGGCAGTTATGGCAGCCTCGAGTGGGCATCGATCTGCATCTGCTCAGCCAAATATCAGTCTTATGCTAGTCTGTGTTGTATCGAACGGGAATGAGATCCAAGGTTGTTACCCGGCTAGTACACTGTCTCCATCCCCACCGACACCCAAGTCAAATCTCAACGCTCGCACTATGCTCTACTGCTTCACAAAAAGTTGTGAAGAAGTCCAAAGCTCTAAACATAATTTTGCACGACAAATATATATACACTTGTATAATTGGATAACGTTTTGAGCCGTGGCGCCAGCCGAAGATTGGGCCGGCCGCACCCGAGCCTTGCGATCTGTCTGGATCGTGCATTGTACAGGCCGCGAGCACTACTTCTCCGAATCGTTTTTTTCCTTCTCTTGCACTTCTTCTTCCTCATGATGTGGGGGTAGTTGGAACCGTTCTTTTTCTCCATCTCCGCATCCCACGCACATGCATGACGCCCCCTTGCTGTTAGGGCAAGCCACGACGGGGTGGAGAAGACGGCGAGGGCCGGAGAAGTCGCCACGGGGGGAGTTGCAAGAGTTTTATGCACGACACTGTTAACTGACGATGTCTCACAAGTCACGACCAGCCATGGCGTCTGATAGCTGAGACGATGCTACAACCGTTCTTGAGAAAAGCTTCCACCATTCAATTCAAAAGCTTTAACCGGCGGTATACGAAGCTTCAACTGGACAACTCTGTGACCGAAGAGCTACAACCGTTTATATGGAAAGTTTCAACTATAGTTTGAAAAAGTTCCAATCGAACCACTGCGAACTAAAAAAGCTACAATCATACTCTTATAATTGAAAGCGTCAACCGACGATCCTACAATGCTGGAAGCAACATACGGAGTTGATACAACCGGTGCGCGGCGATGCTGCAAACAGGTGGGCGACAGGCGCCGATGGACGTGGAAAAAAAGCTTCAACAATGGAAAAAAGTTTCAAACGGCTTAGGAAAAGCTTCAACCCGCGATGAAAAAAGCTTCAGTCGGCTTCAGAAAAAGCTTCAACCGGCGTGGAAAAAAAGCTTCCATTACGTGAGAAAAAGCTTCAACCGGCGTTATGATTTTTGCACGAACGACAATGTTGAGGACTGCGGCGGCAGCACGGTTGTGCGGTGATGGACGTGCTACGACGGCGGCGGCTAGGTGCTACAACTACAGAGACGGCAGGCGTGCTAGAAGGTAGCGACGATTTGCTACAGGAGCGACCATCCTTGCTGGAACCGGGGAGGTTGGTGCTGCGAGGACGACCACTGGCGACGAGGGGGGCAAGAGGGCAAGGACGGCCGGTGAGCTGGCTGGCATCTTGATGGATCACGGCATGGACACGGGTGATAGGCGCCATGGATTTTTCTTTGTCCTGTTTTCCTGAACGAAGCAGTTACAACGACGAAGATCGTGCGGCTACAACCATCCAGATCGTACGTGCGCGATAGGACCGGCTGAAAGTTTCGGCCGGCGCACCGGCGCTTATCAGCGCCCTGTATAATTTGCCTATGGTTGACTGCACCCAATGAATCAGGAGAACGGTCAAAGCCCGAGGTGAACTTGCGCTGAGTATATATTTTCCAGAAAGAAAAAGACAGGTTGTCCAAATCAAGCCACACAGTTAAAGACATGTGCTCGGCCAGAAAGAGTGGATCGAGGCCAGGATGCCAGGTACGTACTTGATCGAGTTGCACTTGTCATGAAGATTTTTGACAGCGTTTGACGAGTGCTAGCTGACAGTCGACATGTTAAGGCCAACTCTACCGCGCGACCTTATCCTGTCCGGCCTTATCTGTTTGGGGTAAAAGGGACAAAAAAGGCGGCCCAACGCGCGGGAGCAAACGGACTTTTGTTCGCTTTGTGTCCGTTTTCGACCCATTTCCGGCCCAAATTTGCGCCGGTTTTGGGGTGAAACGGACATCACGCGGACACGCGGGTCGTCTGCGTGTGTCCTCCCCTGGCCCGCCCGTCGGTGGCACAAGACGGGCCTTTTTCTATCCGCCCCCCTCCCTCCTTCCGGCCGCACCCCCTCCACTCTTCCCCACTCTTCCCGTCGCTGCCGCCGCCGCCGCTGCCATTGCAGCCGTGCAGTTCGGACGCGAGCTCGCCCAACCCCTTTCCCTCGGCGCCGGGCTCGGACGCGACCACGGCCACCTGGTTTGCGCACCTGCCGGCCGGTTTTGAGGCGGATCCGGTCGGTCTTGAGCTCGGCCGGCTGTGAGAGGCCGGGCCGCGGCATGGACTGGCCGGGCACCTCGCCGGAAGGCCCTGGTAGGGCCGCAAGGCCACATGCAGGCAGTGGCTCCTCCTCTAGCCGCTCGGATCTGCACCGTCGGTGATCCGCCGGCAGATACACGAATGGCGGTCGGCCGGGTTCGGTGCTTTGCCCAAAAGCTCGCCGGCGCACCGTTGCCACTCATTAAGTGCGACCACTGCCCAAGGATGGTCGTGCGCCGCGTGTCTACAACGCCGGAACATCCCGGATGGGTGTTCATCAAGTGCTTAAACGATGGGGTATGCGCTTTTTTTAGCTTCGGTTTGTGCTCTAGATTTAACTAGTTGTGCTAACTTCAAATTTTGTTGTGTAGAACGTACGCAAGTTTTGGTATTGGGAAAAAAGAGTACATCGATATATTGATAGAGCGAAATTTAGTACATGTTTCGTGCACTTTTAGCTAGCATAGAGGCTGTAAATGAGACAAGTGCACTTGTTGCTAGATTAGAGGCTAGACACGAGACTAGGTGTGAGGAGGAAGCAACATCGACTTCTGGCTTAAAGAAGAAAGGAGGATGTCAGATCGAGCCTCCTCCTCCACAGATCAACAACGAGTGCATCGAGAAGGCCCTAACCCAACTCAAGGGAGCAGTTATGGAAGTTGGGTATCTTCTAAAATGTATTCTTGTGATTCTTGTTTTCTTTGGTTTTACTTTGCTAGTCAAAATGTGATGATGTATTTTTCATGTACCAAAAATGAATGATGAAATAAAGTTAAGGACTTGCAAAGAAATAATACGCGGACAGGATGCGGCCGGGATGCATCCGCGTGCTGGGCGCACGGCCACCGCATCCCAGGACAGGCCCGAACACGACCCCAAATCCCTATCCAAAGGGACAAAAACCGGACAAAACGAACGTCCGTTTGGGATCGCACGATGGAGTTGGCCTAAACTCCGCCCCGTTGCCTCAACGTTTTCCTGGCGATCCGTAGCGGCAGGCTGTGGAGTGGAGGTCGTTGTTGCATGCGCCAGTGAGCTCGTGCCACATGACACCGATGACCTGGGCTCAGTCAAAAGCGGAGACATAAGTATACGATAGCCTACAAAGTTGGAGGAACGACGGAGGAAATGAGGGGCGGCACCGGGTAATTATTGGAGTATTTTATCTCTCGTGGAATCAATCATTCGTGGCTGAGGAGGTTTCCGGCCGGTTTGTGGAGCACGATGTCGCCTCACCTCCTGTCATGAAATCTTTGATTCTTTGTTTTACCCGGGGTTTGTCTGCGTAGTAGGTGACTATTACTAGGTAGTTTACTTTGCTTCCACTCCAGAGTCCAGTCCAGTGTACAATGCCGAGATGCATGCAGATGCAGTCGATGCTTTTGGGAAAAGATAAGACTGGTCTTGTTTGGATCCATGAGTTAGAGTTAGTTTGAATTAGTTTAGGCTCAAATAGGCCTAAAGTATCTAAACATAAGGGCTAGTTTGAGCTAGTTGCATCTAACCCACCAAAAAGAAAAGCTATCCACTCAAGAGGTGCTAATTGAAGCTAGTTTTCGTAGTGCATTTGTTGTCAATCCTTGTCATCGAAACACCTGTTTGGCTAGAGTTAGTTCAGGGTTAGTCATGAGCTAGAAACTAACTCTAACCTCCAGCTAAGTTAGAGTATCCAAGCAGGGCCACTGAGGTCTCCTTTGGACTGTAGGAACTTTGTAGGAAGTTTATAGAATAAACTTTTTAAAGAAAAAATTTCTATGCGGCCCCTTTGGTTTGTACAGGAATGAATTCATAATCTCATGTAGGGTAGGAAGCAATCCTTCACATATTAACATTTAAAGAAAAAAAAACATTAGCCTAGACTCAATGAAAAAATTCATATCATACATATCAAATCACATGTCTTTCTCTATAGGAATCGAGATGCATGTCAGTTCACTTCGTATGATTTTCATGTTCCTATGAAACTAGATGATACCCCGTGCGTTGCTGCGGGAATGCGTAGATACATATTTGTAGGATTACATATATAAAATTGAAATGACACTAGGCATCCACATAAAAAAGCTTCCTACCCTATTGAAATGACGCTAAGCATCCACATAAAAAAGTGGTTTGAATACTTGTAAAATATGGCTGACTGTAACAATTTGTTCCAGTCCATAACACACCATATGAAGAACCATCCTCTTGAATATGAAAATTTTTCTGTTATCTACGAAAGAATGTGAAGTTCAGTTAGAAACTTAGAATCTATACAACTAACTACCAAAATTAATTTGAAAAGGCATCAACCACAAAATGACCATCTTTAAGTTTGCACCAATATATTACAAAAATTATATGAAATTGACTTAATAATAACAATTTATATATCATATGGATAATGATATATATGATGACATGGCTAGAGCAAACTACGAACTTATATACTTATAGTTGTTGGAAATATCAAAGTTCAAAATTCTAGAGGAAAGGAACTACACCTCAGTGAGTAGATATTAATGTTAAAGGCTTGATTTGGGGTGAACAAAATTCTGGCCACCACCAAAATAAATCCCATCCAAGTGCAAGAAAAGAGGCAACACTGATTTTGGCAGACCCTATGCAAGCATCTTGACATTACACATGAATACTACTGCTGAAAATACACCAGTAAAGGAAAGAGATAATATATTAGAAATCAAACATTTGCATGAGACGAGTGCAAAAAAATAAATCCAAATCACATTGTATAATATAAAAAGATATATGCTGCCTTATGTCCATGTGAAAGAACATCTTTGTGAAGTCCATGCAGCAGCACATCTAGAGTTGATGCTCAAGCGTGCGGCGGAGATACATATGGTGCAGGCTGCAGAATAGGGATTGGGAAGTGAGAATTAATCACTAAGGCGCAATCCGAATGACTGAACCACACAGAAGCATGGCAACTTGTGATCGAATGTATTCATCGTCTCTGTAGTGAAATTAAGTGTGGCGGTACTCACTGATAAGCCGGAGCCGATGTGCAAGCCCCGAAGTAGGATCCAAAGGATGAATAAAACTGATGCTTATGTTGGAGAACGTATCATAAATTCAAAATTTTCCTACGTGTCACCAAGATCTATCTATGGAGTCATCTAGCAACGAGGGAGGAGTGGATCTACATACCCTTGTAGATCGCGCGCGGAAGCGTTCAAGAGAACGGGGTTGATGGAGTCGTACTCGTCGTGATTCAAATCACCGATGATCCTAGCGCCGAACGGACGGCACCTCCGCGTTCAACACACGTACGGAACGGAGACGTCTCCCATGCCTTGATCCAGCAAGGAGGAGGGAGAGGTTGATGGAGATCCAGCAGCACGACGGCATGGTGGAAGTAGCGGGATTCCAACAGGGCTTCGCTAAGCGCTGCGGGAGGAGGGAGATGTGTCACGGGAGGGAGAGGGAGGCGCCAGGCCTTAGGTATGGTTGCTCCTCCTTTTCCCCACTATATATAGGGCCAAGGGAGAGGGGGGAGGCGCAGCCCTTGCCCCTTCCTCCAAGGAAGGGTGCGGCCAAGGGGGGGAGGAGTCCATCCTCCCCAAGGCACCTCGGAGGTGCCTTCCCCCTTTAGGACTCTCCCCTTTTTTCTCTCTCTTGGCGCATGGGCCTCTTGGGGCTGGTGCCCTTGGCCCATATAGGCCAAGGCACACCCCCTACAGCCATGTGGCCCCCCGGGGCAGGTGGCCCCACCCGGTGGACCCCCGGGACCCTTCCGGTAGTCCCGGTACAATACCGGTGACCCCGAAACTTGTCCCGATGGCCGAAATAGCATTTCCTATATATAATTCTTTACCTCCGGACCATTCCGGAACTCCTCGTGACGTCCGGGATCTCATCCGGGACTCCGAACAACTTTCGGATTACCGCATACTAATATCTCTATAACCCTAGCGTCACCGAACCTTAAGTGTGTAGACCCTACGGGTTCAGGAAGCATGCAGACATGACCGAGACGTTCTCCGGTCAATAACCAACAGCGGGATCTGGATACCCATGTTGGCTCCCACATGTTCCACGATGATCTCATCGGATGAACCACGATGTCAAGGACTTAATCAATCCCGTATACAATTCCCTTTGTCTAGCGGTATTGTACTTGCCCGAGATTCGATCGTCGGTATCCCTATACCTTGTTCAATCTCGTTACCGGCAAGTCTCTTTACTCGTTCCGTAACACATCATCCCGTGATCAACTCCTTGATCACATTGTGCACATTATGGTGATGTCCTACCGAGTGGGCCCAGAGATACCTCTCCGTTTACACGGAGTGACAAATCCCAGTCTTGATTCGTGCCAACCCAACAGACACTTTCGGAGATACCTGTAGTGTACCTTTATAGCCACCCAGTTACGTTGTGACGTTTGGCACACCCAAAGCACTCCTACGGTATCCGGAAGTTGCACAATCTCATGGTCTAAGGAAACGATACTTGACATTAGAAAAGCTTTAGCATACGAACTACACGATCTTTGAGCTAAGCTTAGGATTGGGTCTTGTCCATCACATCATTCTCCTAATGATGTGATCCCGTTATAAATGACATCCAATGTCCATGGTCAGGAAACCGTAACCATCTATTGATCAACGAGCTAGTCAACTAGAGGCTTACTAGGGACATGGTGTTGTCTATGTATCCACACATGTATCTGAGTTTCCTATCAATACAATTAAAGCATGGATAATAAACGATTATCATGAACAAGGAAATATAATAATAACTAATTTATTATTGCCTCTAGGGCATATTTCCAACAGTCTCCCACTTGCACTAGAGTCAATAATCTAGTTCACATCGCCATGTGATTAACACTCACAGGTCACATCGCCATGTGACAAACATCCAACGAGTTTACTAGTGTCACTAAACTAGTTCACATCATCATGTGATTAAGACTCAATGAGTTCTGGGTTTGATCATGTTGCTTGTGAGAGAGGTTTTAGTCAATGGGTCTGAACCTTTCAGATCCGTGTGTGCTTTACAAATCTCTATGTCATCTCCTAGATGTAGCTACCACGTTCTATTTGGAGCTATTCCAAATAACTGTTCTACTTGGAGCTATTCTAAATTGTTGCTCCATTATACGTATCCGACATCTCTACTCAGAGCTATCCGGATAGGTGTTAAGCTTGCATCGACGTAACTCTTTACGTCGAACTCTTTATCACCTCCATAATCGAGAAAATTCCTTAGTCCGCTAGTTACTAAGGACAACTTTGACCGCTGTCCTGTGATCCATTCTTGGATCACACTTGTACCCCTTGACTGACTCATGGCAAGGCACACTTCAGGTGCGGTACACAGCATAGCATACTATAGAGCCTATGTCTTAAGCATAGGGGACGACCTTCGTCCTTTCTCTCTATTCTGCCGTGGTCGAGCTTTAAGTCTTAATTTCATACCTTACAACTCAGGCAAGAACTCCTTCTTTGACTGATCCATCTTGAACACCTTCAAGATCATGTCAAGGTATGTGCTCATTTGAAAGTACTTTTAAGCGTTTTGATCTATCCTTATAGATCTTGATGCTCAATGTTCAAGTAGCTTAATCCAGGCTTTCCATTGAAAACACTTTCCAACCCTATATGCTTTCCAGAAATTCTACGTCATTTCTGATCAACAATATGTCAACAACATATACTCATCAGAAATTCTATAGTGCTCCCACTCACTTCTTTGGACATACAAATTTCTCATAAAATTTGTATACACCCAAAACTTTGATCATCTTATCAAAGCATACATTCCAACTCCGAGATGCTTACTCCAGTCCTTAGAAGGATTGCTGGAGCTTTGCATACCTATTAGCATCTTTCAGGATTGACAAAACCTTCCGATTGTATCACATACAACCTTTCCTCAAGAAAATCGTCGAGGAAACAATGTTTTGACATCCTATCTGCAAGATTTCATAAATAATGCAGTAATCGCTAATATAATTCCAACAGACTCTTAGCATCGCTACGAGTGAGAAAGTCTCATCGTAGTCAACTCCTTGAACTTGTCAGAAAACATCTTAATGACAAGTCGAGCTTTCTTAATGGTGACATTTACCATCATTGTCCGTCTTCCTTTTAAACCCATCTGTACTCAACAGCCTTACGACCATCAAGTAGTTCTTCCAAAGTCTACACTTTGTTTTATATATGGATCCTCTCTCGGATTATATGGCCTCGAGCCATTTATCGGAATCCAGGCCCACCATCGCTTCTCCATAGCTCGTAGGTTCATTGTTGTCTAGAAACATGACTTCCAAGACAGGATTACGTACCACTCTGAAGTAGTACGCATCCTTGTCATCCCACGAGGTTTGGTAGTGACTTGATCCAAAGTTTCATGATCACTATCATAAGCTTCCACTTCATTTGGTGTAGGTGCCACAGGAACAACTTCCTGTGCCCTGCCACACACTAGTTGAAGAGACGGTTTAATAACCTTATCAAGTCTCCACCATCCTCCCACTCAATTCTTTCGAGAGAAACTTTTCCTCGAGAAAGGACCCGATTCCAGAAACAATCCCTTATTGCTTTCGGATCTGAGACAGGAGGTATACCCAACTGTTTTGGGTGTCCTATGAAGATGCATTTATCCGCTTTGGGTTCGAGCTTATCAGCCTGAATTTTTTTTCACATAAGCGTCGCAGCCCCAAACTTTTAAGAAATGACAGCTTAGGTTTCTCTAAACCATAGTTCATACGGTGTCATCTCATCGGAATTACGTGGTGCCCTATTTAAAGTGAATGTGGTTGTCTCTAATGCCTAACCCATAAACTATCGTGGTAATTCGATAAGAGACATCATGGTATGCATCATATCCAATAGGGTGCAGTTATGATGTTCGGACACACCATCACACTATGGTGTTCCAGGCTGTATTAGTTTTGAAACAATTTCCACAATGTCTTAATTCTGTGCCAAACTCGTAATTCAGATATTCATCTCTATGATCATATCATAGATATTTTTATCCTCTTATCACGACGATCTTCCAACTTCACACTGAAATTACTTGAACCTTTCAATAATTCAGACTCGTGATTCATCAAGTAAATATACTCAACATCTACTCAAATCATCTGTGAAGTAAAAACATAACGATATCCACTACATGCCTCAGCACTCATTGGATTGCACACATCAAAATGTATTACTTCCAACAGGTTGCTTTCTAGTTCCATTTTACTGAAACCGAGGCTTTCAGTCATCTTGCCCATGTGGTATGATTTGCATGTCTCAAGTGATTCAAAATCAAGTGAGTCCAAACAGTCCATTTGCATGGAGTTTCTTCATGTATATACACCAATAGACATGGTTCGCATGCCTCAAACTTTTCAAAACGAGTGAGCCCAAAGATCCATCAACATGGAGCTTCTTCATGCGTTTTATACCGATATGACTTACGTGGCAGTGCCACAAGTAGGTGGTACTATCATTACTATCTTTTGGCATGAACATGTGTATCACTACGATCGAGATTCAATGAACCATTCATTTTAGGTGCAAGACCATTGAAGGTATTATTCAAATAAACAGAGTAACCATTATTCTCCTTAAATGAATAACCGTATCGCGATAGACATAATCCAATCATGTCTATGCTCAACGCAAACACCAAACTCGATGGTAGAGGGAGCTTGCGATGCTTGATCATTGGAAACACTTCCAACACATATCGTCAGCTCACCTTTAGCTAGTCTCCGTTTTATTTCGTAGCTTTTATTTCGAGTTACTAACACTTAGCAACTGAACCGGTATCTAATACCCTGGTGCTACTAGGAGTACTAGTAAAGTACACATCAACACAATGTATATCCAATATACTTCTATCGACCTTGCCAGCCTTCTCATCTACCAAGTATCTAGGGTAATTCTGCTCCAGTGGCTGTTCCCCTTATTACAGAAGCACTCAGTCTCGGGTTTGGGTTCAACCTTGGGTTTCTTCACTAGAGCAGCAGCTGAATTGCCGTTTCATGAAGTATCCCTTTGTTCCCTTGCCCTTCTTGAAACTAGTGGTTTCACCAACCATCAACGATTGATGCTCCTTCTTGATTTCTACTTTTGTGGTGTCAAACATCGCGAATATCTCAAGGATCATCATATATGTCCCTGATATATTATAGTTCATCACGAAGCTCTAGCAGCTTGGTGGTAATGACTTCGGAGAACCATCACTATTTCATCTGGAAGATCAACTCCCACTCGATTCAAGCAATTGTTGTACTCAGACAATCTGAGCACAAGCACAACAATTGAGCTTTTCTCCTTAGTTCGCAGGCTAAGAAAATCGTCGGAGGTCTTATACCTCTTGACGTGGGCACGAGCCTGAAATCCCAATTTCAGCCCTCGAAACATCTCATATGTTTCGCGACGTTCCAAAACGTCTTCGGTGCCTCAACTCTAAACCGTTTAACTGAACTATCACGTAGTTATCAAAACGTGTATGTCAGATGTTCGCAACATCCACAGACGACGTTCGAGGTTCAGCACACTGAGCGGTGCATTAAGGACATAAGCCTTCTATGAAGCAATGAGGACAATCCTCGGTTTACGGACCTAGTCCGCATAATTGCTACTATCAACTTTCAACTAAATTTTCTCTAGGAACATATCTAAACAGTAGAACTGAAGCGCGAGCTACGACATAATTGCGAAGATCTTTTGACTATGTTCACGATAATTAAGTTCATCTTATGAACTCCCACTCAGATAGACATCCCTCTAGTCATCTAAGTGATTACATGATCCGAGTCAACTAGGCCGTGTCCGATCATCACGTGAGACGGACTAGTCATCATCGGTGAACATCTTCATGTTGATCGTATCTACCATACGACTCATGCTCGACCTTTCGGTCTTCTGTGTTCCGAGGCCATGTCTATGCACATGCTAGGCTCGTCAAGTTAACCCTAAGTGTTTTTGCATGTGTAAAACTGTCTTACACCCGTTGTATGTGAACGTAAGGATCTATCACACCCGATCATCACGTGGTGCTTCGAAACGACGAACTGTAGCAACGGTGCACAGTTAGGGGAGAACACTTCTTGAAATTTTAATGAGGGATCATCTTATTTACTACCGTCGTTCTAAGCAAATAAGATATATAAACATGATAAACATCACATGCAATCAAATAATAGTGACATGATATGGCCAATATCATATAGCTCCTTTGATCTCCATCTTGGGGCTCCATGATCATCTATTACAAGAACATGATCAATCTCAAACATCACATATATCATTCATCACATCCTTTTGGCCATATCACATCACATAGCATACCCTGCAAAAACAAGTTAGACGTCCTCTAATTGTTGTTTGCATGTTTTACGTGGCTGCTATGGGTTTCTAGCAAGAACGTTTCTTACCTACACAAAAACCACAACGTGATATGCCAATTGCTATTTACCCTTCATAAGGACCCTTTTCATCGAATCCGATCCGACTAAAGTGGGAGAGACAGACACCCGCTAGCCACCTTATGCAACTAGTGCATGTCAGTCGGTGGAACCAGTCTCACGTAAGAGTACGTGTAAGGTCGGTCCGGGCCGCTTCATCCCACGATGCCGCCAAATCAAGATTGGACTAGTAACGGTAAGCATATTGAACAAAATCAACGCCCACAACTACTTTGTGTTCTACTCGTGCATAGAAACTACGCATAGACCTAGCTCATGATGCCACTATTGGGGAACGTAGCATAAATTCAAAATTTTCCTACGTGTCACCAAGATCTATATATGGAGTCATCTAGCAACGAGGGAGGAGTGGATCTACATACCCTTGTAGATCGCGCGCGGAAGCGTTCAAGAGAACGGGGTTGATGGAGTCATACTCGTCGTGATTCAAATCACCGATGATCCTAGCGCCGAACGGACGGCACCTCCGCGTTCAACACACGTACGGAACGGAGACGTCTCCCATGCCTTGATCCAGCAAGGAGGAGGGAGAGGTTGATGGAGATCCAGCAGCACGACGGCATGGTGGAAGTAGCGGGATTCCAACAGGGCTTCACTAAGCGCTGCGGGAGGAGGGAGATGTGTCACGGGAGGGAGAGGGAGGCGCCAGGCCTTAGGTATGGTTGCTCCTCCTTTTCCCCACTATATATAGGGCCAAGGGAGAGGGGGGAGGCGCAGCCCTTGCCCCTTCCTCCAAGGAAGGGTGCGGCCAAGGGGGGGAGGAGTCCATCCTCCCCAAGGCACCTCGGAGGTGCCTTCCCCCTTTAGGACTCTCCCCTTTTTTCTCTCTCTTGGCGCATGGGCCTCTTGGGGCTGGTGCCCTTGGCCCATATAGGCCAAGGCACACCCCCTACAGCCCATGTGGCCCCCCGGGGCAGGTGGCCCCACCCGGTGGACCCCCGGGACCCTTCCGGTGGTCCCGGTACAATACCGGTGACCCCGAAACTTGACCCGATGGCCGAAATAGCACTTCCTATATATAATTCTTTACCTCCGGACCATTCCGGAACTCCTCGTGACGTCCGGGATCTCATCCGGGACTCCGAACAACTTTCGGATTACCGCATACTAATATCTCTATAACCCTAGCGTCACCGAACCTTAAGTGTGTAGACCCTACGGGTTCGGGAAGCATGCAGACATGACCGAGACGTTCTCCGGTCAATAACCAACAGCGGGATTTGGATACCCATGTTGGCTCCCACATGTTCCACGATGATCTCATCGGATGAACCACGATGTCAAGGACTTAATCAATCCCGTATACAATTCCCTTTGTCTAGCGGTATTGTACTTGCCCGAGATTCGATCGTCGGTATCCCTATACCTTGTTCAATCTCATTACCGGCAAGTCTCTTTACTCGTTCCATAACACATCATCCCGTGATCAACTCCTTGATCACATTGTGCACATTATGATGATGTCCTACCGAGTGGGCCCAGAGATACCTCTCCGTTTACACGGAGTGACAAATCCCAGTCTTGATTCGTGCCAACCCAACAGACACTTTCGGAGATACCTGTAGTGTACCTTTATAGCCACCCAGTTACGTTGTGACGTTTGGCACACCCAAAGCACTCCTACGGTATCCGGGAGTTGCACAATCTCATGGTCTAAGGAAACGATACTTGACATTAGAAAAGCTTTAGCATACGAACTACACGATCTTTGAGCTAAGCTTAGGATTGGGTCTTGTCCATCACATCATTCTCCTAATGATGTGATCCCATTATCAATGACATCCAATGTCCATGGTCAGGAAACCGTAACCATCTATTGATCAACGAGCTAGTCAACTAGAGGCTTACTAGGGACATGGTGTTGTCTATGTATCCACACATGTATCTAAGTTTTCTATCAATACAATTATAGCATGGATAATAAACGATTATCATGAACAAGGAAATATAATAATAACTAATTTATTATTGCCTCTAGGGCATATTTCCAACAGCTTATTGATTGATTTGGTGCGGCATACAAGGGTATATAAGAGGGTACAAACCGACTTGGGGTAAGGTTACAAAACTGACTTGGACTAGGAGTCGTATACGATAATGACTACTCTAACATCCCCCCGCAGTATCAATGGCAGGCTCGACGACGTTGAGACTGAAACAAATATCTTGAAACGGCTTAGTAGGCAGTGCCTTGGTGAAAATGTCAGCAAACTGAGCCGTAGAGAGAACATGAAGCACCCGAACCTGACCAAGAGTGACCTTTTCACGAACAAAATGAATATCAATCTCAATATGCTTTGTAGTCGGTGTTGAACTAGATTGCTGGTCATGTAGACTGCTGATATGTTGTCACAATAGACAATAGTGGCCTGTTTAATAGGCCTGTGTAACTCGGAGAGTAACTACCGAATCCGGATCGTATCTACAACGGCATGTGCCACGGCGCGATACTCAGCCTCGGCCGACGAACGTGGGACCGTAACCTGTCTTTTCGAGGACCAAGAAATTAAATTGTTACTAAGAAAAACACAAAAACTGGAAGTGGCCCTTCGAGTGCCAGGATAACCAGCCCAGTCTGCATCAGAGTATGCTGTAAGAGTGTTTGGAGAAGAATTATTTAGGTGGAGACCATGATTGAGAGTTCCTTTTAAATACCGAAGAATGCGTTTAACATGATAATAGTGAGGAACCCGTGGATCATGCATATGGAGACATGCTTGTTGAACAGCAAAAGAGATTTCAGGACGAGTAATGGTGAGATATTGGAGAGCACCTGTTAGGCTACGATAAAGAGTAGGATCTGAAAAGGATCCACCGGCAGCTGAAAGTTTAAAACTAGTATCGACAGGAGTGCGAGAGGATTGACAGTCAAGCATACCAGCACGATTAAGTAGATCAAGAATATACTGGCATTGGGAAAGAAAAAGGCTGGAGGAATCTCGAACAACAGTAATGCCTAAGAAATGACGAAGGAGTCCTAGGTCAGTCATAGAAAATTCAGATCTAAGAAGAGAGACAATATGATCTAAGAACTTTTGAGAGGATGCGGTGAGAATGATATCATCTACATAGAGAAGTAAATAGACAATGTTATAATTTTGATGATACACAAAAAGAGAGGTGTCGGAGAGAGATGGAGTGAAGCCTATTGTTTGGATGAAGGAGGAGAAGCGTTGAAACCAAGCTCTTGGGGTCTGTTTAACACCGTAGAGAGATTTCTGAAGAAGACAGACATGAGTTGGAAAGGATGAATTTTCAAAACCCAGAGGTTGCTGACAGTAGATAGTTTCTTGAAGGTAACCATGGAGGAAAGCATTTTTAACATCAAGTTGGTGAATAGGCCAGGAAGAGGAGACAACAACACTAAGAACGGTACGAATGGTGCTAGGTTTAACAACAGGAGAAAAGGTTTCATCATAATCAATTCCTTATTGCTGAGAAAAGCCACGACAAACCCACCTGGCTTTATATCGTGAGTGGCTCCCATCGGAGTGAAACTTTTGGCGAAAAATCCATTTGCGAGAAACAATATTTATATTGGGAGGACGAGGAACAAGTTGCCATGTGTTGTTTTGAAGTAAAGCATTATATTCTTCTTGCGCAGCGGCCCAATTGGGATCAAGTAGAGCATTTTTGTAATTCTTTGGGAGGGAAGTGAGAGATACGGTGGTATGAAGGTTTAGGCGCTCTTGGGGTTGATGAAATCCTGATTTGGCCCTAGTACGCATGCGATGATCATTAATCGGGATTGCTGTAGGAATAGCACGAGGGGGTAACGTGGGTACTGGTGAGTCCTGTGCGGCGAAAGAGTCGGACGAAGGAGCATGGTTGGGTGGTGGAGCGGGAGTAGGGGCCGGGGGTGTTGGGGAGGGCGCAGGGGTCGAGGGTATTGGGGACGTCTCGGGTGGGGTGAGGGGAGGGTTGGTATCGGCTGAGGCTGGTGTTAATGTTGTTGGTGGTATGTTCTGTTCATCATGAGGGGGTGCAGGAAGGGGAGTATAAAGTTGGAAAGGACGGGAAGAGGGGGTGTTTGCCGAGCTAGGGGTGTTGGATGGTGTAGTAGTGCGTTGTGAGAAAGGAAAAATGTGCTCAGCAAACGTGACGTGACGAGAGACATGAACGTGTCATGTGTGAAGGTCGAGACAGCGATAGCCTTTGTGCTCGTTAGAGAAGCCGAGAAAAGCACATGGGATAGATCGTGGTGACAATTTATTTGCAGAAGTGGCGTAGGCATTTGGAAAATAGAGACAGCCAAAAACATGAACCGAGGAGTAGTCGGGGTGGGAAACACTAGTGCAGAACCGGGCAATAGCACCGGTTCGTAAGGCCCTTTAGTGCCGGTTCGGTAACCGGCACTAAAGTGTGGGCACTAAAGCCCCCCCCTTTCATCATGAACCGGTGCTAAAGGGCAACCACATGGCACGAGCCAGCTCCGGGAGCAGGGAGCCCTTTAGTACCGGTTGGTGATACCAACCGGTATTAAAAGGTTGGGGGTTTTGGGTTTATGATTTCTTTTTCATTTAATTTTGTGTTTTCCATTTAAATATTTTTCGTTTGCTGGTTTCACGATACTACATATTGTACACGTTATACATATATATAAATAGAATTTCTAGTACAACCGATCATATATATATATATATATATATATCATCGAATGTCTCACAGCCACCATTAATTCACACATATATACACACATGTATATATATATTATTAGCTAGCTATATACAATTTCTCCTAATTGGTTCCTTCAGAGCCAGTGGCATTAGCCTAATTGGTGCCTTCGGAGCACGATGACAATTGGAAGTGGTTCATGGGGGCGGTAGAGCGTAATAGTATTCTCTTTTGGGATCTATGACCTGGTCGAGCAAAAACCTCGCTATTTCCTCTTAAATTGCTTCTATGCGCTCCTTTGATAGGAGCTTCTCTCGCATCTCTCTGAACTGTTAAGAAGGAGATCAATATGCATGTGTATTAGTTGTGTGACTAGATATCGATAATGGTGTAAAAATTATGTATAGTATTCTGACAAACGTACCCAATCCTGTCTTTGATATCTGCTCCTTTCGAACGCCATCATGCGAATGTTCTCGCAAATGTAGTATGCACATAGATTATTCCCCGGCGCCTGCTTCAGGGCCTTTACGAGAATGGAATTTGATCAAATAATAATTAATCAAGCATGATAATTAAAGAGATGGCAGCTAGCTAGCTAGTACTACTTAATTACTTACCTTGGGTCGACACCATTTCAGCTTTCGTTTCCATTCGCCTAGAGTGACGCTGATGAACTTTGCCCAAGCCCTGCCCGCCAACAAAGAAAATGAATAAAGGAGTTATTAAATAGTTCACATCAGAAAATGACGAACTAAATAGGCCCACATATAGTTAATAATGATTGAAATTACCTGTTGACTATCCCCACGATGGTGTAGTCACTTGCTTTTTTAAGTAGTGAGTACAGTATTTCAACTGTTCCTTCATCAACTTTAATGATTAACAAGATCCAGTGAAATCTGCATGCACACACGTTTGCATGTCTTAATTAAGCAGACATATGTAAGCAAAAACATGTAGCTAGTTAGTAGGCAAAAACATAATTTGTAGTACAAGACAGTGTGACTCACTCGAAGTTGTAAGGAAGTAGTATATCTTCATTTGTATTGAGGCGCTTGAAAACTCTAGCATGCTTTCCTCTACACTTTTTTCATAATATGCATCTAATTTCCATGTGTATTCATTAATGGTATTTGGGTCAATGAACCCAATCCCATAGCGCCCACCTTTTTTCATTTCATACATCTTCATCCTGCATAAGACCACAGAAAAGAATATAGCGAGGATAATTACAGGTAATGATTGATCAAAATGATCACTACAACTAGCTTGAGACTTAAATTACAGAAAGAAATCACTTACAGACAATAGCAAGTGACGATAGATTTGTCGAGTGCGTCTTGATTGTATAACTGAAATTGTTCTGAATACTCAAACTAAAACTAACATTTCTGATATTTCTATAACTAAAACTAACATTTCTAATATTTCTATAACTAAAAAACATTTCTATATAACTAACATTTCTAATATTTCTATATAACTAACATTTCTAATATTTCTATAAGTAAAAAACGTTTCTATATAACTAACATTTCTAATATTTCTATAACTAAAAAACAGAAAAATTGCTAATATTTCTATAACAATGTGTGTGTGTGGTACATGGCGGTCGGGGCAGGAGCTCACTGGCGAGGCACGACGACGGGGGGCGGCGACGGGGACGGAGACGCGCGGTGACGACGGGGACGGGGACGGGCCGGGAGGGGACGACGGGAGGACGGGGCGCGGCGCGGCGACGGGGACGACGGGGACGGGGACGGCGACGGGGGCGGCGACGAGGGGCGGCGGCAACGGGACAGAGGAGAAAGAAGCAGAGGGAGAGATGAGAAAGTGACAATTTTTTTTTAAAGTGTTTTCTTATATAGAACAACCTTTAGTACCGGTTGAAGCCACCAACCGGTAATAGAGGTCTGTTTTGGCCAGGCCAAGCGGCGGGAACGGCACCCCTTTAGTACCGGGTGGTGGCTCCAACCGGTACTAAAGACCCCCCCCTTTAGTACCGGTTTGAGCCACCACCCGGTACTAAAGGGGGTGCGCTGGCGCAGGTGCGGTGCGTCATGTTTAGTCCCACCTCGCTAGCCGAGGGACGTCCGCACTGGTTTATAAGCCCCAGTGCGGTAGCTCTCTCGAGCTCCTCTCCAAAGCAGGCCTACTGGGCCTAAATGTTCTGTGCTGCCCTGTGGGCCTACTGGGCCTTTACGGGCCTGCATCCTGGCCCAACAACAGGTTGTGTTTCTAGTCATATGCAGGCCGCTGTGGCGCAGTAGGCGGGCTTTTTTATTTTCTTATTTTTTGCTTTTATTTATTTTTGAGTTGGTTTTTTTGCTATATTTAGAGTTTCTTTGTGAATATTTTTGCTTTAGGTACATAAAATTACAAACTTTCTGTTAGTGCCGTTAGTTTACAAATTTGAATAGTTTAAATTTTGAATTATTTGAAATTTGTGTGAATCACTAGTTTGTGAATAACTTAACTTTGAAAATAGATTTTTTTAGTGATTCTTTTTTCTTATGTTTAATATTAGTGTGTTTTATCATTATATTCAATTTGGTAATGCTTAGGTTATTTAAAAAATGAAATGCCTTTGTAACGGATGAGTTTTTGTCCGAAACCCTAATACTTTGAAAGAGATTGTCCATTTTGTACACGAAGTGTATCCAGTTTTTGCGATAACCCTCTCTACATTTTTGCACATGCTATGTGGATGAAATTATGATACCATGCCAACTTTCAACCTTTTCTGAGTTCATTTGAAATGCTTTTCAAATTCAGGGTCATTTAGCTGAAAAAAATCAGTAAATGCATGAAAGAAGTTGTTTGCACATAAAATTTCTTCGTGTTTCAAATGCCAAAACACATAACTACCCTAACTATTACAGAGATTCCCTCCTAGGTGTGAAACACAGAAGAAAGTGATGATAGTGAAGCCGATCACATCCCAGATCTTTGGGCGTGAAACTTTTTCTTCGCGTGTGTCCCTTTACGCCGTAGCCATAGAAAATCTTCATCATTTAACTCGATGCTCGGGTCAATATTCACTGTGAATGGAGCAATTTCATCAAACTTTTCATAATCTTCTGACATGGCTGTCTTGTCATCCACTCCCACGATGTTTCTCTTCCCAGAAAGAACTATGTGGCGCTTTGGCTCATCGTATGATGCATTCGCTTCCTTGTTTTTTCTTTTTCTCGGCTTGGTAGACATATCCTTCACATAGAAAACATGTGCCACATCATTAGCTAGGACGAATGATTCGTCTGCATACGCAAGATTGTTGAGATCCACTGTTGTCATTCCATACTGCCGGTCTTCCGTTACCCCGCCTCGTGTCATATTGACCCATTTGCACCGAAACAAAGGGGCCTTCAAACCACGTCCATAGTCAAGTTCCCATATCTCCTCTATGTAACCATAATATGTTTGCTTTCCCATCTTGGTTATTGCATCAAAACGGACACCACTGTTTTGGTTGGTGCTCTTCTTATCTTGGGCGATCGTGTAGAATGTATTACCATTTATCTCGTACCCTTTGAAAGTCATTATATTCGAAGATGGTAACTGGGACAGTGAGTACAGGTCATCTTCAATAGAGGTGTCATGCATGGTACGTGTCTGCAACCAGCCGGCGAAACTCCTGGTTTGTTCACATGTAATCCAGTCATCAGACCGCTCCGGGTGTTTGGAGCGTAGAAATTTCTTGTGTTCGTCCATATACGGAGCCACCAAGATGGAATTCTGTAGAACTGTGTCGTGTGCTTCAATTAGAGAATGTCCGTCCATACATATTATTTGATCCCCTCCTAGCGTGCCTTTTCCATCCAGTCTTCCCTTATGCCGCGATTCAAGAACACCAATCGGCTTAAGGTCAGGAATAAAGTCAATACAAAACTCAATGACCTCCTCATTTTCATGGCCCTTGGAGATGCTTCCTTCTGGCCTAGCACGGTTATGAACATATTTCTTTAAGACTCCCATGAACCTCTCAAAGGGGAACATATTGTGTAGAAATACAAGACCCAAAATGTTAATCTCTTCGCATAGGTGAACTAGGACGTGCGTCATGATGTTGAAGAAGGATGGTGGGAACACCAACTCGAAAATGACAAGACATTGCACCAAATCATTCTCTAACCTTGGTATGATTTCTGGATCGATTACCTTATGAGAGATTGCATTGAGGAATGCACATAGCTTCACAATGGCTAATCAAACATTTTCCGGTAGAAGCCCCCTCAATGCAACCGGAAGCAGTTGCGTCATAATCACGTGGCAGTCATGAGACTTTAGGTTCTGGAACTTTTTCTCTGCCATGTTTATTATTCCCTTTATATTCGACGAGAAGCTAGACGGTACCTTAATAATGAGTAGGCATTCAAAAAATATTTCCTTCTCTTCTTTGGTAAGAGCATAGCTGGCATGACCCTGATGTATGCCGTCTTTTCCATGCATACGTTGCTGGTCCTCTCGTACCTCAGGTGTATCTTTTGTCTTCCCATACACGCCCAAGAAGCCAAGCAGGGTCACGCAAAGATTCTTCGTCATGTGCATCACGTCGATTGCAGAGCGGACCTATAGGTCTTTCCAATAGGGCAGGTCCCAAAATATAGATTTCTTCTTCCACATTGGTGCGCGTCCGTCAGCGTCATTCGGAACAGGTTGTCCGCCAGGACCCTTTCCAAAGACTACCTTCAAATCCTTGACCATATCATGTACATTAGCACCAGTACGGTGGCGAGGCTTCGTCCGGTGATCCGCCTCACCTTTGAAATGCTTGCCTTTCTTTCTTACGGCATGCATGCTCGGAAGAAATCGACGATGTCCCAGGTACACATTCTTCTTACAATTAGCCAAATATATATTGTCGGTATCGTCCAAACAATGCGTGCATGCACGATATCCCTTGTTTGTCTGTCCTGAAAGGTTACTGAGAGCAGGCCAATCATTGATGGTCACGAACAGCAACGCCTTTAGGTCAAATTCTTCCCCCATGTGCTCATCCCACGCACGTACACCTGTTCCATTCCACAACTGTAAGAGTTCTTCAACTAATGGCCTTAGGTACACATCAATATCGTTGCCGGGTTGCTTAGGGCCTTGGATGAGCACTGGCATCATAATGAACTTCCGCTTCATGCACAACCAATGAGGAAGGTTATACAAACATAGAGTCACAAGCCAGGTGCTATGGTTGTTGCTCTGCTCCCCAAAAGGAGTAATGCCATCTGCGCTTAGACCAAACCATACGTTCCTTGCGTCATCTGCAAACTCCTTCCCGTACTTTCTCTTGATTTTTCTCCACTGGGACCCGTCAGCGGGTACTCTCAACTTTCCGTCTTTCTTACGGTCTTCTCTGTGCCATCGCATCGCCTTGGAATGCTCTTTGTTTTGGAACAAACGTTTCAACCGTGGTATTATAGGAGCATACTACATCACCTTGGCAGGAATCTTCTTCCTGTGGTGCTCGCCCTCGACATCACCAGGGTCATCGCGACTGATCTTATAGCGCAATGCACCGCATACCAGGCAAGCGTTCAAATCCTCGTACTCACCGCGGTAGAGGATGCAATCATTAGGGCATGCATGTATCTTCTGCACCTCTAACCCTAGAGGGCAGACGACCTTCTTTGCTTCCTACGTACTCTCGGGCAATTTGTTGTCATTTGGAAGCATATTGTTTATCATTACCAGCAACTTTCCAAATCCCTTGTTAGATACACCATTATCTGCCTTCCATTGCAGCAATTCCAGTGGGGTGCCCAGCTTTTTCTTGTCACCTACGCAATTCGGGTACAACAATTTTTTGTGATCCTCTAACATGCACTGCAACTTCTTCTTCTCCAAATCACTTGCGCAGTTTCTCTTTGCATCGGCAATGGCCCGACCTAGATCATCAACGGGCTCATTCGATGCCTCTTCTTTAGCTTCTTCCCGCATTGCCGGCTCAGCTTCTTCCCGCATTACCGGCTCAGCTTATTCCCTCATTGTTGTATCATCGTATTCAGGGAACCCATGGCCAGGATAGCTGTCGTTGTCCTCTTCTTCTTCATTGTCTTCCATCATAACCCCTCTTTCTCCGTGCTTGGTCCAAACATTATAGTGGGGCATGAAACCGGACTCAAACAGGTAGACGTGAATGGTTCTTGGCATAGAGTAATTGTGACCATTCTTACAGCCAGCACATGGACAAGGCATAAAACCATCCGCCCGCTTGTTTGCCTCAGCCGCAAGTAGAAAAGTATGCACGCCATTAATAAACTCGGGAGAGCATCGGTCATCGTACATCCATTGCCGGCTCATCTTCAATACACAGCACCGAAAACACCAAATTAATACAATACATAAAGTTCATACAACACTTAAATGCAACAAACAAATAACTCTCTAGCTAAAGAATTTAAATGCAACAACAAATGCGATCAAGATCGCAACTAAGGTAACAATTGATCCAACAGCATAATGATACCAAGCCTCACCATGAATGGCATATTTTCTAATCTTTCTAATCTTCAAGCGCATTTTCTCCATCTTAATCTTGTGATCATCGACGACATCGGCAACATGCAACTCCAATTCCATCTTCTCCCCCTTAATTCTTTTCAATTTTTCCTTCAAATCCTCGTTTTCTTTTTCAACTAAATTTAACCTCTCGACAATAGGGTCGGTTGTGGAATTCCCGCTTCAACTACCTCCTACATACAAATATCTATGTCAACTTGATGGGCATAATTTGTCATAAACACAAAATGCAACAAATAGTTTTAAAAGAGAATATACCACATCCCAATCATAACCCGGCCGAGGGACGACGGGGACGGATATCAAAACCATGGCACTATGTATAACAAACAACGTATGGGTAAGATAATTATACGAGTAACTATATATCAAAATCACACAAACATCAATTTTTTATATAAAACATTCATGAACAAGAGGCTCACCACAAGGTGGTGCCGGCGACGGGACGTTGCGGGCGATCGACGGTGGTTACGACGGAGATTTAGAAGACACTAAGTAAACCACACCTACATATGCAAACTAAGTGTTATTTTGACCTCAAATTGCATATAAATCAAATACTAGCACATATATATAATTCCTCCCAAATTACTAAACTCAAAAATCAATCACTATATAAAGCATTGCACGAGCTAATCTCGCAATGAGAGATGAAAGGACAAAGTTGCTAACCTTTGTGATCATTTGAATGGATGGGGGCCTTCAAATCTTGAAAAAATTTGGGCAAAATGTGTGATGAGCTTGAGAGGAAGAGGGAAAGAACAGAGAGGAGAGGGGAAAGGGGAAGAACAGAGCGAGCTCGGGTGGACGAAGGGTGTATGTAGGACGACCTTTAGTACCGGTTCGTGATACGACCCGGTACTAAAGGTGTTGGAGGGGCCCCGGACTGACAACATCCTGCCACCATTCACTTTAGTACAGGTTCGTGGCACGAAACGGTGCTAAAGGTTCTCCACGAACCGGTACTAATGATGTCCGCCCGCTTAGCCGTTGGAACCGGCACTAATGGACACATTAGTGCCGGCTCAAATTCAAACCGGCACTAATGTGCTTCACATTTGACCCTTTTTCTACTAGTGAAAGAAAGAGAGAATAATAGGGAGTAGTGTTGGGTTTAGTTTTAGAAGGTTGAATATTTAGAAGGAAGGTGGCCATGTGTAGGGCTTCAGCCCAAAACTTGGGAGGCATAGATGATTGAATGATAAGAGTGCGAACTATATCATTGAGGGTGCGTAGAGAACGTTCGGCTTTACCATTTTGAGTGGAGGTGTAGGAACATGAGAATCTAAGAAGGATGCCATGTTGTAAGAAGAAAGTATGATTTTTAATGTTATCAAACTCGCGACCATTGTCACATTGGATAAAGCGAATTGGGAGGAAGAAGTGGACAGACACATAGCGTTGAAAATTAAGAGAGAGATAATGGACCTCAGATTTATTGCGTAGAGGAAAATTCCAGACAAAGTGGGTGAAATCATCTAGTATAACAAGGTAGTATTTAAAACCCGAAACACTTGCAATGGGAGAGGTCCATAAATCACAATGTATTAATTCAAAGGGATACGTGCTACAAGAGCTAGAGGAACTAAAGGGAAGACGCACATGTTTGCCTAATTGACATGACTCACAAAACACATAATTATGAGAATCCCTATTACATGGTATGGTAAATTCACTAAGCATAGAAGCTAAGACAGCAGGGGTGGGATGGCCCAAGCGACGATGCCAGAGATCGACGGAGGCCAGCATGGATGTTGGAGGGGCGGCGGCAGGAACTCCATTAAGAGAGTAAAGATCACCGGAGCTTTTGAAGCGAGCGATCTCGGCCTTGGTCAGGTAATCCTTCACAGATAAACCAAAAGGGACAAATTCAGCCGAAATCAGATTGTCGCAAGTAAATTGGCGAACAGAAATAAGATTTTTAATGAGGGCGGGTGCAACTAGAACATCACGAAGTAGAAGAGGTTTAGTGGAATAGGGAAGTTGAGCCTGACCAACACAATAGATAGGAATAGATGATGCATCTCTGAGGGTAATGGAAGGGAAAGGAGATTTAATGCAGGATGATAACCAATTACTAGATGGAGATATATGACTAGAGGCCCCTGAATCAAAGATCCAATCCGTACCTGAGGTTCCTTGCGCAACAAAGTTATTCATGGCCTGGAGAAAAGCAGCTTGATCCCAGCTCGGCGTCGCAGGTGAGGGTGGCGTCGGGAGCAGTGCCGGCGGATATGATGGTGAAGGTAGCAGGGCCGACTGGGCACTACAAGAAATATGTCAACTTGTGACCTTCTGTTAGTGACCCTGGAAGAATTGGTCATAGATCTATGACCATTTCAGACCAATTGGTCAAAAGTTGTTCGAGGGGCTCCAAAACCTAAACTATAACGACCATTTTGGTCAGAAAGGTCGTAATTTCCTTACACGAAATGGTCATAAAGCAGATAGCACTGGTCTGGTGCCTTATTTCTAGCTGATCATGACCAATATAGATGGTCATAACCTTGTAAATTGTGGTGGGTTGCTATGACTAGGCGCCACCTCATCAGTTTTGCCTATGTGTCATGTCCATGTGGCAGTTTTTGCCATAGGTTGTGAAGCAACCTATATTTCTGTCATTCCCAAAATTCCCAAAAAAATCTCATAAATTCTTTGGGTCATATCTTCATCAAATATGTAAAAATCCTTCCTTGCCTAGTTCAAAACTAATTCAACAATATTCATTTTCCTATTCTGTCCACGACAGCACTTTATGAAGGAAGTGCTATTTATATATTCTTAATTGCCCTCGGAATTTTTGGGCACTCTTTCCTATCCAAATCATTACCGCATGACAAAATTCAGTTCCACTTGCCTAGCAAATCTTCCTCGGCAAATTTCCAAAGTTTTTGTCCACCTAGAAGCATTGTGAAGGAAGTACCTTTTTTATATATCCAAATGACATGAAATTTTTACAGTTTCTTCATATGCCCAAATTATCACCCTCCTCCAAATTGCAGCTCAGGCAAATTATCTATGTGAGCCCAGGTTCAATTTATATTTTATGGCCAAATTGGCACGTTGCAAAGCAAGTGTTATCTAGACCCCTCCTATTAACCTCAAACTATTTGGGCACTCTTCCATACCCAAATCATTGCCACATGATAATATTAAGCTCCATTTTCCTAGTCAATCTTTCTCAGGAAATTTTCAAAGTTTCTACCTCGAGAGAAGCTTTGTGAAGTAAGTACTAGCTAGGCTTACCCAAATGATCTGAAAATCTACCAAGGCATAACCATACCTATGTAACTTACCTACACAAAATTTGAGCTCATTTCATTCACCCAATTTCTCTCACTAGTTTTCCCAAGTTTCTGTCCATAGAAGAGCATTGTGAAAGAAGTACCACTTTGGCATGTCCAAATGGTATCAATTTTCTACGGTGCTTTCCAATGCCCAAATAACCATCCTCCACCAAATTTTAGCTCAATCCATTCATTATTTTGAGCCCAGCTTCAACATTCATATTTATGTCAAGTGTGGTACTTTGCAAAGCAAGTACCACCTAGGATACTCCTTTTGATCTGAAAATTTGCGAATACATTCTTCTTAGTAGATCATCATCCTCAGAAAAAACTCACGCCCATTGGCCATGTGCATTTCCCGTACCGCTAATCAAACACTTAGCTGCTAATTCATGTTTGAGCATCGATTGGTCTCCTCGTGAGAATCTTATGTTGTATTTTTCTTCCTAGAACCTACCTGGGGAGTGCCCAACCCACTAGACATGCCTAGGCTGCCCAGAACACATGGCAACGCCACGGTCACGCGGTGACCACGCGTCGGGCATACGAGTTTACGCGCTCTAGAGTTGGGGGCCTTGGCCACCGCCCAAACCTCGACGTATCGCCATCAAACCATGTATTTATGATTAAATAGGTACTTATGTAACTATAAATGATTTTTGGAAAAAATAAATAGTAAACTATGAGGCAGCTGCAGTTCAAATTTGACCCGCTTCCTACTGAATCGGCGGGAATTTGTCTTTTTCACTAGACGTGGATCAAAACTTTTGACGCCCAACAATTTTGTCAATTGTGCATTAAATATGGCCTAGTATTTTATAAAAATGATTTGGTCCAATTTTGCAACAATTATTTGGGAGGTCCTTCACAAAAAACCTCCTTTTGGGCACTCGAAAAATGGAAAATGGTTTTTCCGTCCAAAGAAAATGAAAATTTCCTTAGGCAACATTGTTTGCAATTCCAATATACACCCTTGTGCACAATATGGGATCATTTGAACAAATTATGCCATGAATGTGGCCATAAGATTGATCATTTGACTTGAAAGCCATTGATATCCACACGTGATAGCTCGATTTTGAGAACACTTTTTTAAAATAATTGCCGTATTACAAGTTTGTTATTTTTCCTGGGAACTTGGCCACATATAATGAAACAATGAGAAGGTTTCCCAATTTTTTGATTTTTTTTGAACTTTTTATGCCCGTTTCAAAATGCGGTCAAAACGGCGGGAATGACCGTTCCTAGCTGGTGGTTGAATCTTGAATTTTTTTGGTGTTTCTCTGATTAAATAGGTACTTATGTACCTCGAAATGATTTTTGGAAAAAAATAAATAGCAAACTATGAGACAGCTGTAGTTCAAATTTGACCCGCTTCTAGCTGCATCGCCGGAAATTTGTCTTTTTCACGAGAGGTGGATCAAAACTTTTTACACCAAACCATTTTGTCAATTGTGCATTAAATATGGCCTAGTATTTTAGAAAAATGATTTGGTCCAATTTTGCAACAATTATTTGGGAGGTCCTTCACAAAAAAAATCCTTTTGGGCACTCGAAAAATGGAAAATGGTTTTTTCGTCCAAAGAAAATGAAAACTTCCTTAAGCAACATTGTTTGCCATTCCAATATGCACCCTTGTGCACAATATGATATCATTTGAACAAACTATGCCATGAATGTGGCCATAAGATTGATCATTTGACTTGAAAGCCATTGATCTCCACACGTGATAGCTCGTTTCTGAGAACACTTTTTTAAAATAATTGCCGTATTACAAGTTTGTTATTTTTCCTGGGAACTTGGCCACATATAATGACACAATGCGAAGGTTTCCCAATTTTTTGATTTTTTTTTGAATTTTTTATGCCCGTTTCAAAATGCGGTCAAAACGGCGGGAATGACCGTTCCCAGCTAGTGGTTGAATCTTGGAATTTTTTTAGTGTTTCTCTGATAAAATATATACTTATGTACCTAGAAATGATTTTTGGATAAAATAAATAGCAAACTAGAAGGCAGCTACAGTTCAAATTTGACCTGCTTCCAACTAAATCAGTGGAAATTTGTCTTTTTCACGAGAGGTGGATCAAATTTTTTTACACCCAACCATTTGGTCAATTGTGCACTAAATATGGCCTAGTATTTTAGAAAAATGATTTGGTCTAGTTTTGCAATAATTATTTGGTAGGTTCTTCACAAAAAAACCTCATTTGGGGCACTCAAAAAATGGAAAATGGCTCCTTTGTGCAATGAAAGTGAAAACTCCCCAAATCAACATTGTTTGCCATTCCAATATGCACCCTTGTGCACAATATGAGATCATTTGAACAAACTATGCCATGAATGTGGCCATAAGATTGATCATCTGGTATGAAAGCCATTGATCTCCTCATATGATAGCTCCTTTCTGTGAACACTTTTTTAAAATAATTATCGTATCACAAGTTTATGATTTTTCCTGGCAACTTGGCCACATATAATGACACAATGTGATGGTTTTCCAATTTTTTGAATTTTTTTTGGAATTTTTTAAGCCCGGTTCAAAATGCGGTCAAAACGGCGGGCATGATCGTTCCTAGCTAGTGGTTGAATCTTGGAAAACTTTTGGTGTTTCTCTGATTAAATAGATACTTTTGTAGCTAAAAATGATTTTTGGGAAAAATAAATAATAAACTATGAGGCAGCCGCGGTTTAAATTTGACCCGCTTCCAGCTGAATCGGCAGAAGTTTGTCTTTTTCACGAGAGGTGGATAAAAGCTTTTGACACCCAACCATTTGGTCAATTATGCATTAAATATGTCCTAGTATTTTAGAAAATTGATTTGGTCCAATTTTGCAACAAATATATGGTAGGTCCTTCACAAAAAACTCATTTTGGGCACTCCAAAAATGGAAAATTGATTTTTCGTTATTCAAGGAATAACACTACTAATTATTTGAAAACTTAACTAACATTGTCATAAAAAGAGAAGGAAACTTACCATCGGGCATCGTGGTGCTGCGTTGGAGCTCACGCTGCAATGGAGTTTCGCCGGGCGCTGTGGTGTTGTGTTGGTAGCGCCTATTGTTAATCAATTACGACAATTTTAGATGGTCATAAGCCCGCAGTTTGTTCTGATTGGTCTATGGGCATGTCACGCGGATCAAGCATTACAGACCGTCGGATACTGCCAGATCCAACGGCCCACACCCTCATCCTCTCCCCACCCACACCCACCCGAAAGCAGCTCCCCTCACCTACACCACACGTCGTTGAGGACACTGACATGTGGGCCTAATTCCTCGCGGGCCCACCTATCAGTGGACGAATGCCACCACTCACCCACCGCACACCACTCCTCCCCCTCTCCCCCTCTCCCCCGCACACCACTCCTCCCCCCATGATCCGCAGCCCAAAACCTAACCCCTCTCCCCTCTCCCTCCATTGGACCGCCGCCGCCACCTACGGCGGCCGATCCCGCCGCGACCTCCCCTCCCACCTCAAGCCGCTCCTCCTCGCCTTTGTGGACGACCACCTGCTCCCGCCGTTCGCGCTCGCGCGCCTGCTCATCATTGCCTCACTCCTCGCCCGCGGATCACAGAGCATCTCATGGCGTCCCCGACGCGGCCATCCTCCGTCTCCGGCACCTTCGGCTCCGCCGCCGACCTCGCCATCTTCTCCACTCCGACCACGACACGGCGGGCGGATCCAGGCCGTGCGAGCGAGACGGCGGCCAGATCCTCGATGGCGAGGACACGCAGCGGTCCCCGCCGGCCAAATCAGGTCCGTCTCCTCCCGCAGCTGAGTCGTTTTACTAGCGATTTGCCTCGCATGGCCACGACCTCTGACCCCTTCTCATTGATTTGCTCGGGCGGCCGCCTCTCCCACCATCGACAGTGCGTGCTCAATGCCGAGATCCGCCGCGCCAAGGCCAAGCTCCTCAAGGAGGATCCACCCAAGCTACACGCCGGCCACAGCCCTCCCACGCAGCAGCTGCCGCCGCCGTGTACCTCGACAGATCTGCCGCCCTCGACAGCGTCAGACGAAGGCGGGGCCTCCGCCACTGCAGGCACAGTCGCCTCTGCCGCTGTGGTCCTCAACCGACCCTGCCGCCCTCGTCCAAGGCATCCTCGTGTGCAACACTAGCTCGATTAGGTGAGCTCGCATGGCCTTGTTCACTCAGTTTTCTACATGCGCCTGATCCATGCAGGTCAGGGATCAGTGATTGAATTGTTTAGACACCTTTTTTGGATAAAACTTGTTTATCTATGTCGTCATTAAAGAAGGATGAAGATTTGCACCTTTGCATTAGTGAATTATAACGAGAAGTGAACATATAAATATAGGCCAATTTGCTAGCATTCTGGTGCTTATCAACACTCGAAATCCGCTTGTCTAGCTTCAACCTATCTTGCTTTGCTATGAATATTCCTTTGGGATGACTAAAAGTGGAGCTATACTAGCCTATCTCTGCTATGTTCCATCCACTGTATCTGTTTGACCAACCTGATCCTCCAAACATAAAAGCTCAAGTGTGTACTGATTTAATTTAATTTAGTACACAGGCAGTATAACTATTAGTCGAAACCATGAATTACCCTACTGTTAGTCTAGTTACCTTGACCATAAAAGCTAGTTAGAGCAGCAGCTAGCCAGCATTAGGAACACTGAATCTTATGTTCACTTGCTTCCTAATCCAACACATCAAATCTCTGAAAGGCTCTTATGTTTTCTGCATTACAAAATATTGCAAGGCTGACTTCACAAATACTTCCCTTGACTGACATGTGATGTGGTTTCCTGCCATGCATGAGCAGCAGCAGCCGGATGGATGTAGGACGCCTAGCCATGGACGAGCAGCAGCAGCCGAATGGATGTGGTTTCCCTTGCTGCAAGACGTGGGTGTTGGAGAACCAAGTGGCCTTGCACGAGCTCAACCCTGGCGCACTTCCTAAGGTCCATCTTCCAGTTCCCCTCCCGATGTGATTCTTTTGGACAGATTGTTGTTCCTAAGGTTCATATTTTTTGGACTGTTACTGTTGTCGAATGCACATATTATTATGTTACTGGGTATGTGAAAGATTATTATCTAGGGTTAATTTCTGCTGCTGCTAATGCATATTGATCCATTGTTTCTGTTAGGATGAGTACAACTACATTTTTATCTATCTAAAAAATGATGCAAAGATTTACTAGTACTTGCCTTGGTGATATGACACGTCCATGGTGCGATTTAATTAGATTCAGACTTTGATAGGCCAGGGCTTGTGCTTGTATTAGCATGGAACAATTACTACTAATTAATGAAGGAAGCACACTTGTTCACATAAAGGAAGATATGTCTGTGTTAGTATTAGTGTTCTTGATCTTACCTGATAGACTTGTTTTTACTAATATAAACAAATAAAATCAGATTGTTTGCATAGAGTCAAATCATTCTCACTTTCAGTTGAGTTCTAAGTACGTAGTGTCTTTAGTTCTTTGCTTATATTATAGTCAGAATTATACCGTGTGACTGAATCATGTGTTATTTAGTTAGCTGAGCAGTATCTTTAGTTTTCTAATGATTGCTCAACTCTCAATTCTGAATAAATAAGTAGCTGACCCTATTGGTTCTTTCTTTCTTCAGGGCTATGAGTTGATGGCCACGCTGCTGTTTTGCCCTACTTGATAATTCTTTTACTGTCCGGTCTGCTCTGCTCTGCATAGTTTCCAGTTGCTTATAAAACGATAAAACAGTGGTGATGTGAGGTCCGCCAATGGTTTGTAATTTTGGTTTCATCCCCAACCTCTCCAGCTAGCTTCTTCTTCACATCATATCATATTTGCACCTGCTGCTGCATCATGGATTGGATGGTCACCTACTAGCTAAGTAGATTAGCTTGTATTGCCATCGAATTAGTCAATACTGTTTCACTTGGCTTGTTTCTTGTACTAGGTCTGTCAATTACAGCATAAACAAACAAATTGCTTAGCTCTCAACTATGAATACATAGCTAGCTGAACCTGTTCTTTCTTTCTCTCTAAAGAGCTATGACTTACATGGGTCAAGCTGCTGTTTTTCTGTGCTCGATGATACTATTGCTGCCTGTATACTGATACATGTGGTGATATTTACCCGAACTGAAGTTGTGAATGTACCATTATTTTCCTGCTCACAAGCCTTTGATCTCTACTGGAATATTAGTGTTTTTATGGGAGGAATATAGTGTATTAGATGATGTAAATTTGTTTGGGTTCAGACCTATGCTTCCTCCACTGTTTTGTAGAGTTGGCTAATTTTAGATGCTACATAATAACCTTTAAGGTTGTGGCCATCTTTAGATGCTGCATAATAATCTTTGTACTGCATAATAAAAAATTGTAGTACCGAAGATGAATGGTCGATTAGTTTTAGCTTCAAGCCATTTTAGTATATTCTTTGTACATGTGGCATGTGGCTATAACTAGTTTGCTGTAGTTCATCCGTGATGTCCGGTAGCTATGAGATCTGAGGGATGCCGACCATTCGATCCACGTAACTTATTCAGCTTTCACTCTACAATCTCCACTTATTTGTACAGCCAAGGATGCTTACTTAACTGTATAGCTCTTTATTGTTCTTTTCCAGGTATTCTATTTATCCTCCATTATGAAATCTATTGTGCACTGCCAAGTCCATGAGGCGAAGCGCTCACTGCTCGACTATTTCTTTACTGAACTGGGAGCAACAAAGGCAAGATATTCGAAACAAGCTGAAGTCCTTTTGATTCTTGATTTCTAGCATACACATGCAACCTGATTGGTGATGTTACTGTAGATATGATGTAGGTTCAATGCTTACAATTTTTTTATGTGATGCATGTTACCTTCGTTTATGTCTATGCCTTCTTTAGTATTTTGCCAGCTAAATAGTCTATTGGTCGTTTTGAAATATGAAGATGCATGCACTGTTGCTGGCAATCTGGCACATCATATTAGTCCTATCCCTTGTTTTGTCACTAGCATACACTACAGTTTTATTAAAAGGGGGGCATATCATTTTCTCTATATAATAGTGCTGATTTTGCGCTGATATGAACTAACAACAGTATTACATTGTAGTGTTTTCTGCATGTTGTATCACTAGTTTCATGCTTCCTTCTCATTTGAACCTATTCTTCAATGGTATTACTTTGTTTGTATGATTGAGGGGAATTTACTTGGTTCTTTGATGGAGCACTAAAATTGCCTTCCTGTGATGTTGTAGGTGCCCAGTTTGTGCCGAAGGAGCTCCATGTTGAAGAAGATTGGAGACACATAGAGCTTGTAAATTCTGTAGCTGTTACACATAGAGCTCCATACTGATTCTGTTGTTGTTACACATAGAGCTTGTAAAACAGTGATTGAAGATGTATTATGTGTTATTTATAGAGTAGCAGCTCCATACTGATTTTGGCTGCTGTTATTTTCAGTACTACTTGTATTTTTTTGTCTGTGCCAATTTAAATATTGGCTATTTTTTACTATGAAATTGAAATCTGAAGAATATGACCTTGACAATTGGGACCCACTTACTAGAACCTGACAACTGGGACCAATTACCAGAACTTACAATTGGGACCCATCTCAATTGACCCATCTTAAAACAAGAAAAGAAAAATGTAATTATAAAAAAATCTGGAATTGTTGAGCCAAAAAGGCCATGGCCCAGAAAAAAAAGGCTATAATGTTGGGCTAGGCCCATGAAATCGAAGAAAAATTGACAGGAAAAAATATTAAAAAGGCTGAATTAATGGGCTCGGCCCATCTAAAGCACCGAAATGGATCGGGCTGAATCTTGTGCCAAATCAGATTGCCACGCTGGATGCCTACGTGGCCTGGGGAGATTGCTAGTGACCAAAACGCCACAGTAGACGTATTTTGGTCATAAACGTCTACGACCATTCCAGAAGAAAGGTCGCTATAGTCAGTTTATGACGGCCAGCTTTTGACCTTATGTTTTTTGTCACAAAAAGGTCACAAATGGAAATTTGTGACCATTCAGTGACCAATAGTGGTGATCGCAAGTTGACATATTTCTTGTAGTGGGGGTGTGTAGTAGGCGCCGCCATTGTTGGAGTAGTGACCATAAGGAGCATACGTCGGGGCGGCGTGACATGCATTGGTCGGCTGTCGGGGGTTGAGAACCCTAGGAGCACCAGTAGGCGGGCGAAGGTGTTGGTGAACGTTGCAGAAAACAAAAAATTTCCTACGGTTTCACCAAGATCCATCTATGAGTTCATCTAGCAACGAGTGATCGGATTGCATCTACATACCTTTGTAGATTGCGAGCGGAAGCGTTCAAGAGAACGGGGATGAGGGAGTCGTACTCGACGTGATCCAAATCACCGGAGATTCTAGCGCCAAACGGACGGCACCTCCGCGTTCAACACACGTACGGTCAGCGTGACGTCTCATCCTTCTTGATCTAGCAAGGGGGAAGGAGAGGTTGATGAAGATCCAGTAGCACGACGGCGTGGTGGTGGATGCAGCAGTCACCGCAGCAGGGCTTCGCCGTTCTTCTGCGAGAGGGAGAGGTGTAGCAGGGGAGAGGGAGGCGCCAAGAGTCAAAGGTGCGGCTGCCCCTCCCTCCCCCCTTTATATAGGCTCCCCAAGGGGGGGCGCCAAGGGTGGAGTGGCCCCCAAGGCAAGTGGGGCGCCCCCCACCCTAGGGTTTCCAACCCTAGGCGCAGGGGGTGGGCCAAGGGGGGCGCACCAGCCCACTATGGGCTGGTTCCCCTCCCCACTTCAGCCCATGGGGCCCTCCGGGATGGGTGGCCCCACCCGGTGGACCCCGGGACCCATCCGGTGGTCCCGGTAGAATACCGGTGACCCCCGAAACTCTCCCAATGGCCGAAACTGCACTTCCTATATATAATTCTTCACCTCCGGACCATTCCGGAACTCCTCGTGACGTCCGGGATCTCATCCGGGACTCCGAACAACTTTCGGGTTAGTGCATACTTATATCTCTACAACCCTAGCGTCACCGAACCTTAAGTGTGTAGACCCTACGGGTTCGGGAGACATGTAGACATGACCGAGACGACTCTCCGGTCAACAACCAACAGCGGGATCTGGATACCCATGTTGGCTCCCACATGCTCCTCGATGATCTCATCGGATGAACCACGATGTCGAGGATTCAAGCAACCCCGTATACAATTCCCTTTGTCAATCGGCACGTTACTTGCCCGAGATTCGATCGTCGGTATCCTAATAGCTCGTTCAATCTCGTTACCGGCAAGTCACTTTACTCGTACCGTAATGCATGATCCCATGACCAGACACTTGGTCACTTTGAGCTCATTATGATGATGCATTACCGAGTGGGCCCAGAGATACCTCTCCGTCATACGGAGTGACAAATCCCAGTCTTGATTCGTTTCAACCCAACAGACACTTTCGGAGATACCCGTAGTATACCTTTATAGTCACCCAGTTGTGTTGTGACGTTTGGTACACCCAAAGCATTCCTACGGTATCCGGGAGTTACACGATCTCATGGTCTAAGGAAAAGATACTTGACATTGGAAAAACTCTAGCAAACGAACTATACGATCTTGTGCTATGTTTAGGATTGGGTCTTGTCCATCACATCATTCTCCTAATGATGTGATCTCGTTATCAATGACATCCAATGTCCATAGTCAGGAAACCATGACTATCTGTTGATCAACGAGCTAGTCAACTAGAGGCTTACTAGGGACATGTTGGTGTTTATGTATTCACACATGTATTACGATTTCCGGATAACACAATTATAGCATGAATAAAAGAAAATCATCATGAACAAGGAAATATAATAATAATAATCCTTTTATTATTGCCTCTAGGGCATATTTCCAACAGTCTCCCACTTGCACTAGAGTCAATAATCTAGTTACATTGTGATGAATCGAACACCCATAGAGTTCTGGTGTTGATCATGTTTTGCCCTAGGGAGAGGTTTAGTCAACGGATCTGCGACATTCAGATCCGTATGTACTTTACAAATATCTATGTCTCCATCTTGAACATTTTCACGAATGGAGTTGAAGCGACGCTTGATGTGCCTGGTCTTCTTGTGAAACCTGGGCTCCTTGGCAAGTGCAATAGCTCCAGTGTTGTCACAGAAGAGCTTGATCGGCCCCGACGCATTGGGTATGACTCCTAGGTCGGTGATGAACTCCTTCACCCAAATTGCTTCATGCGCTGCCTCCGAGGCTGCCATGTACTCCGCTTCACATGTAGATCCTGCCACGACGCTCTGCTTGCAGCTGCACCAGCTTACTGCTCCACCATTCAACATATACACGTATCCGGTTTGTGACTTAGAGTCATCCAGATCTGTGTCGAAGCTAGCGTCGACGTAACCCTTTACGATGAGCTCTTCGTCACCTCCATAAACGAGAAACATGTCCTTAGTCCTTTTCAGGTACTTCAGGATATTCTTGACCGCTGTCCAGTGTTCCTTGCCGGGATTACTTTGGTACCTTCCTACCAAACTTACGGCAAGGTTTACATCAAGTCTGGTACACAACATGGCATACATAATAGACCCTATGGCTGAGGCATAGGGGATGACACTCATCTCTTCTATATCTTCTGCCGTGGTCGGACATTGAGCTGAGCTCAATTTCACACCTTGCAACACAGGCAAGAACCCCTTCTTAGACTGATCCATATTGAACTTTTTCAATATCTTATCAAGGTATGTGCTTTGTGAAAGACCTATGAGGCGTCTTGATCTATCTCTATAGATCTTGATGCCTAATATATAAGCAGCTTCTCCAAGGTCCTTCATTGAAAAACTCTTATTCAAGTAGGCCTTAATGTTGTCCAAGAGTTCTATATCATTTCCCATCAAAAGTATGTCATCTACATATAATATGAGAAATGCTACAGAGCTCCCACTCACTTTCTTGTAAACACAGGCTTCTCCATAAGTCTGCATAAACCCAAACGCTTTGATCATCTCATCAAAGCGAATGTTCCAACTCCGAGATGCTTGCACCAGCCCATAAATCGAGCGTTGGAGCTTGCACACCTTGTCAGCATTCTTAGGATCGACAAAACCTTCCGGCTGCATCATATACAATTCTTCCTTAAGGAAACCATTAAGGAATGCCGTTTTGACGTCCATTTGCCATATCTCATAATCATAGAATGCGGCAATTGCTAACATGATTCGGACGGACTTCAGCTTCGTTACGGGTGAGAAAGTCTCATCGTAGTCAACCCCTTGAACTTGTCGATAACCCTTAGCGACAAGCCTAGCTTTATAGATGGTCACATTACCATCCGCGTCTGTCTTCTTCTTAAAGATCCATTTATTTTCTATGGCTCGCCGATCATCGGGCAAGTCTGTCAAAGTCCATACTTCGTTTTCATACATGGATCCTATCTCGGATTTCATGGCTTCCAGCCATTTGTCGGAATCCGGGCCCGCCATTGCTTCTTCATAGTTCGAAGGTTCACCGTTGTCTAACAACATGATTTCCAAGACAGGGTTGCCGTACCATTCTGGTGCGGAACGTGTCCTTGTGGACCTATGAAGTTCAGTAGCAACTTGATCTGAAGTTTCATGATCATCATCATTAACTTCCTCTCTAGTCGTTGCAGGCACCTCAGGAACATTTTCTTGAGTCGCGCCACTTTCCGGTTCAAGAGGTAATACTTCATCAAGTTCTACTTTCCTCCCACTTACTTCTTTCGAGAGAAACTCTTTCTCTAGAAAGGATCCATTCTTGGCAACAAAGATCTTGCCTTCGGATCTGAGGTAGAAGGTATACCCAATAGTTTCTTTAGGGTATCCTATGAAGACGCATTTTTCCGACTTGGGTTCGAGCTTTTCAGGTTGAAGTTTCTTGACATAAGCATCGCATCCCCAAACTTTTAGAAACGATAGCTTAGGTTTCTTCCCAAACCATAATTCATACGGTTTCGTCTCAACGGATTTCAATGGAGCCCTATTTAAAGTGAATGCGGCAGTCTCTAAAGCATAGCCCCAAAATGATAGCGGTAAATCGGTAAGAGACATCATAGATCGCACCATATCTAATAGAGTGCGATTACGACGTTCGGACACACCATTACGCTGAGGTGTTCCAGGCGGCGTGAGTTGTGAAACTATTCCACATTTTCTTAAGTGTGTGCCAAATTCGTGACTCAAGTATTCTCCCCCATGATCTGATCGCAAGAATTTGATTTTCCTGTCATGTTGATTCTCAACCTCACTCTGAAATTCCTTGAACTTTTCAAAGGTCTCAGACTTGTGTTTCATTAAATAGATATACCCATATCTACTCAAGTCATCAGTGAGGGTGAGAACATAACGATAGCCACCGCGAGCCTCAACACTCATTGGACCACACACATCAGTATGTATGATTTCCAATAAGTTCGTTGCTCACTCCATTGTTCCTGAGAACGAAGTCTTGGTCATTTTACCCATGAGGCATGGCTCGCATGTGTCAAATGATTCGTAATCAAGAGACTCTAAAAGTCCATCTGCATGGAGCTTCTTCATGCGTTTGACACCTATGTGACCAAGGCGGCAGTGCCACAAGTATGTGGGACTATCATTATCAACTTTACATCTTTTGGTATTCACACTATGAATATGTGTAACATTACGCTCGAGATTCATTAAGAATAAACCATTCACCATTGGAGCATGACCATAAAACATATCTCTCATATAAATAGAACAACCATTATTCTCGGATTTAAAGAGTAGCCATATCGAATTAAACGAGATCCTGATACAATGTTCATGCTCAAAGCTGGCACTAAATAACAATTATTGAGGTTTAGAACTAATCCCGTAGATAAATGTAGAGGTAGCGTGCCAACGGCGATCACATCGACCTTGGAACCATTCCCGACGCGCATCGTCACCTCGTCCTTCGCCAGTCTCCGCTTATTTCACAGCTCCTGCTTTGAGTTACAAATGTGAGCAACCGCACCGGTATCAAATACCCAGGAGCTACTACGAGTACTGGTAAGGTACACATCAATTACATGTATATCACATATACCTTTCGTGATGCCGGCCTTCTTGTCCGCTAAGTATTTGGGGCAGTTCCGCTTCCAGTGACCACTTCCCTTGCAATAAAAACACTCAGTCTCGGGCTTGGGTCCATTCTTTGGCTTCTTCCCGGCAGCTTGCTTACCGGGCGCGGCAACTCCCTTGCCGTCCTTATTGAAGTTCTTCTTACCCTTGCCTTTCTTGAACTTAGTGGTTTTATTCACCATCAACACTTGATGTTCCTTTTTGACTTCTACCTCTGCTGATTTCAGCATTGCAAATACTTCAGGAATGGTCTTTTCCATCCCTTGCATATTGAAGTTCATCACAAAGCTCTTGTAGCTCGGTGGAAGCGACTGAAGGATTCTGTCAATGACCGCGTCATCCGGGAGATTAACTCCCAGCTGATTCAAGCGGTTATGTAATCCAGACATAGTGAGTATGTGCTCACTGACAGAACTGTTTTCCTCCATCTTACAGCTGAAGAACTTGTCGGAGACTTCATATCTCTCGACCCGGGCATGAGCTTGAAAAACCATTTTCAGCTCTTCGAACATCTCATATGCTCCATGTCTCTCAAAACGCTTTTGGAGCCCCGGTTCTAAGCTGTAAAGCATGCCGCACTGAACGAGGGAGTAATCATCGGAACGTGTCTGCCAAGCGTTCATAACGCCTTGTTCTGCAGGGAGAGCAGGTGCTTCACCTAGCAGTGCTTGTAGGACAGAATCTTTCTTGGCAGCTATGAGGATGATCCTCAGGTTCCGGACCCAGTCCGTATAGTTGCTACCATCGTCTTTCAGCTTGGTTTTCTCTAGGAACGCGTTGAAGTTGAGTACAACGTTGGCCATTTGATCTACAAGACATGTTGTAAAGGTTTTAGACTAAGTTCATGATAATTAGGTTCATCTAATCAAATTATTCAATGAACTCCCACTCAGATAGACATCCCTCCACTCATCTAAGTATAACATGATCCGAGTTAACTAGGCCGTGTCCGATCATCACGTGAGACGGACTAATCAACGTTGGTGAACATCTTCATGTTGATCGTATCTTCTATACGACTCATGCTCGACCTTTCGGTCTTCTGTGTTCCGAGGCCATGTCTGTACATGCTAGACTCGTCAAGTCAACCTAAGTGTTTGCATGTGTAAATCTGTCTTACACCCATTGTATGTGAACGTTGGAATCTATCACACCCGATCATCATGTGGTGCTTCGAAACAACGAACTGTCGCAACGATGCACAGTTAGGGGGAACACTTTCTTGAAATTATTATGAGGGATCATCTTATTTACTACTGTCGTTCTAAGTAAACAAGATATAAAACATGATAAACATCACATGCAATCAAATAATAATAGTGACATGATATGGCCAATATCACATAGCTCCTTTGATCTCCATCTTGGGGCTCCATGATCATCTTGTCACCGGCATGACACCATGATCTCCATCATCATGATCTCCATCATCGTGTCTCCATGAAGTTGCTCGCCAACTATTACTTCTACTACTATGGCTAACACGTTTAGCAATAAAGTAAAGTAATTTACATGGCGTTTCTCAATGACACGCAGGTCATACAAAAAATAAAGACAACTCCTATGGCTCCTGCCGGTTGTCATACTCATCGACATGCAAGTCGTGATTCCTATTACAAGAACATGATCTCATACATCACATATATCATTCATCATTCATCACAACTTTGGCCATATCACATCACAAAACACTTGCTGCAAAAACAAGTTAGACGTCCTCTAATTGTTGTTGCAAGTTTTACGTGGCTGCAAGAGGGTTCTAGCAAGAACGTTTTCTTACCTACGTTAAAGCCACAACGTGATTTGTCAACTTCTATTTACCCTTCATAAGGACCCTTTTCGTCGAATCTGCTCGAACTAAAGTGGGAGAGACAGACACCCGCCAGCCACCTTATGCAACTAGTGCATGTTAGTCGGTGGAACCGGTCTCACGTAAGCGTACGTGTAAGGTTGGTCCGGGCCGCTTCATCCCACAATACCGCTGAAGCAAAATAAGACTAGTAGCGGCAAGAAAGTTGACAACATCTACGCCCACAACAAATTGTGTTCTACTCGTGCAAAGAGAACTACGCATAAACCTGGCTCTGATACCACTGTTGGTGAATGTTGCAGAAAACAAAAAATTTCCTACGGTTTCACCAAGATCCATCTATGAGTTCATCTAGCAACGAGTGATCGGATTGCATCTACATACCTTTGTAGATTGTGAGCGGAAGCGTTCAAGAGAACGGGGATGAGGGAGTCGTACTCGACGTGATCCAAATCACCGGAGATCCTAGCGCCAAACGGACGGCACCTCCGCGTTCAACACACGTACGGTCAGCGTGACATCTCCTCCTTCTTGATCCAGCAAGGGGGGAGGAGAGGTTGATGAAGATCCAGCAGCACGACGGCGTGGTGGTGGATGCAGCAGTCACCGCAGCAGGGCTTTGCCGTTCTTCTGCGAGAGGGAGAGGTGTAGCAGGGGAGAGGGAGGCGCCAAGAGTCAAAGGTGCGGCTGCCCCTCCCTCCCCCCCCCCTTTATATAGGCTCCCCAAGGGGGGCGCCGGCCCTAGGAGATGGGATCTCCTAGGGGGGCGGCGGCCAAGGGTGGAGTGGCCCCCAAGGCAAGTGGGGCGCCCCCCACCCTAGGGTTTCCAACCCTAGGCGCAGGGGGTGGGCCAAGGGGGGCGCACCAGCCCACTATGGGCTGGTTCCCCTTCCCACTTCAGCCCATGGGACCCTCCGAGATGGGTGGCCCCACGCGGTGGACCCCCGGGACCCATCCGGTGGTCCCGGTAGAATACCGGTGACCCCCGAAACTCTCCTGATGGCCGAAACTGCACTTCCTATATATAATTCTTCACCTCCGGACCATTCCGGAACTCCTCGTGACGTCCGGGATCTCATCCGGGACTCTGAACAACTTTCGGGTTACTGCATACTTATATCTCTACAACCCTAGCGTCACCGAACCTTAAGTGTGTAGACCCTACGGGTTCGGGAGACATGTAGACATGACCGAGACGACTCTCCGGTCAACAACCAACAACGGGATCTGGATACCCATGTTGGCTCCCACATGCTCCTCGATGATCTCATCGGATGAACCACGATGTCGAGGATTCAAGCAACCCCGTATACAATTCCCTTTGTCAATCGGTACGTTACTTGCCCGAGATTCGATCGTCGGTATCCTAATAGCTCGTTCAATCTCGTTACCGGCAAGTCACTTTACTCGTACCGTAATGCATGATCCCGTGACCAGACACTTGGTCACTTTGAGCTCATTATGATGATGCATTACCGAGTGGGCCCAGAGATACCTCTCCGTCATACGGAGTGACAAATCCCAGCCTTGATCTGTGTCAACCCAACAGACACTTTCGGAGATACCCGTAGTATACCTTTATAGTCACCCAGTTACGTTGTGACGTTTGGTACACCCAAAGCGTTCCTACGGTATCCGGGAGTTACACGATCTCATGGTCTAAGGAAAAGATACTTGACATTGGAAAAACTCTAGCAAACGAACTATACGATCTTGTGTTGTGTTTAGGATTGGGTCTTGTCCATCACATCATTCTCCTAATGACGTGATCTCGTTATCAATGACATCCAATGTCCATAGTCAGGAAACCATGACTATCTGTTGATCAACGAGCTAGTCAACTAGAGGCTTACTAGGGACATGTTGGTGTCTATGTATTCACACATGTATTATGATTTCCGGATAACACAATTATAGCATGAATAAAATACAATCATCATGAACAAGGAAATATAATAATAATCCTTTTATTATTGCCTCTAGGGCATATTTCCAACAGAAGGCCGGGTTGCCAGGCACCTGAGTATGCTGGCGGAGCACCGAGTGGGGACGGAGTGGACCATGCCTGAACGAGCCCCGTCCAAGGATCATGAGGAGGCCGCCATGAAGCCGCTGATGGAGCACTGGTGGGTGGTGCAGGACTCGGTGCTGGTGATGTCGTGGGCGGAACCAAACGAGTCGACGGCGGCCTGTAGAGAGGATTTTTGCCGTGGTAGTTCAGACTAGGGCGCCAGCCTGGGGACGGTTGAGCGGCTGACGACACGGACGGCCCAGCGGCAGGAGCCGTCATGGGAGGCGGTGTTGGTGTAGATGGCGGAGGAGGGCAAGCCGCAACATGAAAGACCTTGGGGCGAGAGTCCTTGCGAGCTTATGTTTCCGCCGCGAGTTGGAGCAGAGAACGAACTTCAGCGAAGGTAGGAGGAGGCCGGATCATCGGTATGAACAAGGCTTGTTTGTCAAAGTCCTCGCTGAGGCCGACGACGACGATTTTGATTAGCTGTGATTCGCTGACGGTATCGCCGAGTTCGCGGAGCTCATCACCAATGGTCTTGACGCGCTGGCAGAACAGGTTCACCGGGGCGTCTCCTTGCACCATATTGCGAAGCTCGGTGTGGAGAGCGTTTTTTCGAGCATCGGTGTTGCTTTGGAAGAGCTGGCGGAGGGAGTGCCAGATGTTGGCAGCGGTGGCGCCATCGTGATCGAGCATGTTGAAGATCTCGGTGGTGATGCGGGTGTAGAACCACTGGACGATCGCGAGATCGTCTTTCAACCATTGCGGATCGTCGGGGCGGGGAAGACAGTTGGTGGCGACATGCGAACGCAGGTTGCAGCGGCCGAGGTGGAGATCGAAGAGATGTCTCCAATGGTAGTAGTTATGGGCGGCGAGATCAAGAACTATGGGGATGTAGGGGCTGGCGTCGGAGATTGTGCCAGCAAGAGACATTGGTGCGGCGAGGATGGGTGTAGGGGAGTTTTGTGGAGCTATGGAGAGGGCCAGAGAGAGGCGGACGCGGTGTTGACAGCCTTGGCGATGAGCGCAGCCCGGCGCTCGAAGTAGCCGGGCCGCAGCGGCGGTGGCCTCCGTGGAGCCATACCCTAAACCCTAGGACCAGTCTCTGGTACCATGAAGGATGAATAAAACTGATACTTATTGATTGATTTGGTGCCGCATACAAGGGTGTATAAGAGGGTACAAACCGACTTGGGGTAAGGTTACAGAACTGACTTGGACTAGGAGTCGTATACGATAATGACTACTCTAACAGATCCCCCGGGGAAGTCGTCTCTGTTCATTGAGGGTGACTCCTCCTCGATATTCGTTGAAGCCAACAGCGGTCGTGGAACAGAGCAACAACACTAAGACCTCTTCCAATACAAAGGTGTTTAGATGAGGTGCTAAGCATATTAAATGCCTTAGCAACTCAAGTCCACAATGCAAAGGTGCTAAGCTTTGTGTATTTAATTTGTTGTAGACTCGGAATTGTGCTTCCATCTAGGTACACGTGCTTAGCACCGTTTTTTCCTGTGGTCACCATACTACTCTCTCTCTTCTTAACTAGCATGCCACATTATATTTTTTACTTAGTTGGCAACCTTAGCACCTGTATAAGATGGAGCACTGAGAGGGGCCTAAGAGGCCTCCATCGGTTATGCCTTCACTGATGATTTGGATCCTGGATGGCCGGCCACGGAACGACAGCCTGACCCGCGTCCCAACGCGAAAAGAGACGGAGGCGAGTCAGACCAGCGGGCGTGCCAGAGGAGGTCCGATCCGGAGTGGAGCAATCATGTGCAAATGTGGATTCAGTGGTGCCTTGCATGACAATCTGCGTTGTCGGCGGAGTCGGAGGCGAGGCAGACGGGAGTAGCAGACTTCGTGCGGAGATCACCTGCTGATTGCCGGACTTCCGTAGCTAGGGGAAAATCTGATTTCGTTTTTCTTAAGCAAGAGGGGGGGGGCTTTGATGGTTGTGTGTACGTAGAGGAAAAGCTAACCTTTGTACGTGGGAAGGGAGAGAGACTATTCGGCTATTATATGTTAGATTAGAAATGGATAAACATGAGGAAGAAGAGAAGATTGAAGATGAAGGGGAAGCCGTAGAAAATATCTTTTTATGTGGGAAGAGAAAGGTTGTTCGGCTCCTACTGTTGGAAACGGGAGCACTAATGGCTGTTACTCTTCGACTTACCATGGAGGTTGTTCATTTCTGCTTGCGCGTGTATTCAAGGAAGCTGCTGACGTGGCATGTATGCTGAGTTGGAGCAGCTGCATATTGAGATAAATCAAAATAGTAGGGATCATCTACTCTAAATAATGACATGGCACATCGCTGATGTGGACAGTCTGCATGGTGAGAAAATAGAGAATAGTGAGGAGCAACTTCTTAAAAATGGTAGATTCGTATCCAATGAACCAAAGGAGACCTAATGTTGCATGATTGAGAGGGGTAGCTACGACATCTCCAAAGCCGGCCTCCAAATTTGCTCCCGCGTCCGTCCGCGGAGACCACGGGAGCGAGTCATCCAACACTACCCACATACATCCTACCCCAAATTTTTATAACTTCGCACGTTCAAATAGCCGTATATATAGTATAAAATGGTTCAAATGTTCAAATATAGCAGCAGATTAAAATTTAAAAAATTCAAATATTACAATCTAATATTGTTGTCCCCCTTAACCATCGACAGATGCTCAATTAGATCCTTCTTCAGTTGCTTGTGAGTTACTCGATACCGAATTTGTTGATGCATTTGAACAAACTCGTAAAATGTGGCCGGATTTTGGTGGGGAAATTCGATAGGCTCACTCATGTTCTCAAATTCAAGACATGCGGCAAAATCTTCACCCTCATCCTTCACGATCATGCTGTGCATGATCACACCGCAGGTCATCATCTCCCACAAGGTCTTCAAGTCCCATTGTTTAGCAGGTCCATGAACAACTATAAGATGTGCCTGTAGAACTTCGAAAGCCCTCTCAATATCCTTTCTAACTGCTTCTTATCTTTGGGCAAAGCGAGACTTTTCTGACCAATTGAGTTAGAAATGGTGTTAAAAAAGATAGCCGAAGGAGAATAGATATCGTCAACGAGAAAGTAGCACATGTTGTGCTAATGCCCATTGACACTATGGTGGTCTTTGGTTGGGCTGTTCATTTGTAAAAGTAGCTGCGGAAAATCTACCGTAAGAAAGTTGTAGGCTATTTGGCAAACTAGCTATATGAGTTGTGCCTTTCGAGATAAATGTCTGAAATAACCCGAGGAGCTGAGAGATTGGTTGCATCTTTTATCAATACATCAGTGCATTACAACGCTTGTGTTTTTCAAAAGCAAAAGCCCGCATCTAAATTGGTAGGAGCGGCGTAAAATGTTACATACATTTGTAGACATATCACAAAATAAAAAAGTAGTTGGTCTTGGAGCAATTCTATCACAGACTATGTTCATGTCGATGACCTCGCATGATGGCAAAGTCGCCAACCATGTGAGCTTCTTTCTTTTTGTAGTAAGCTCATCGTTGATATCCTGATCCAGTCCATTCATCTACAAAAAATTGGGCATCATCATTATTAAATATGGAAGAACACTTGTACCTGGGAAGGTTAGGGTGATGTAGGAGGTCGTGGTACAGCTCCGGTGGGTGTAGAGGACAGCCAGATGGAGAAGAGGAAGACCCCCCCCCCCCCCCCCCCAGCAGCGGTTGCTAGTAGCTGCTCTTCGACTGGCGGCGAACGCACACACTAGAGGTCGGTGAGGGGGCGGGAAGGAGCTTAGAACAACAGGTCGGGCAACAGAGTTGAATGAAGGCAATCAGGGGATGGCGCAGTGGTGGCATTGTGGCGCAGGAGCAGGCCGGATGACCACTAGCAATAAGGGCCGCAGGAGGAACCCTAATCGCCACCACAGGGAGAGGAGAAAGGGTGACTGTTGACTGTTCTCGTGGGTTCCTCTGAATCGGGGTGGGTTGACCCATCGAGTGGCAAACATGGGTAAGTTTGCATAAAGTCTAGGGGTATTTTCAATGTGTTGTGCAGCAAAATCCAAGGAAGCACCTCACCGCCTACTTTCACCCGTCCGTGTTATTTTCACTACTCGTCGACCAAATCGGTGTCGCTCATTTCCCCATTTGGTGAGGATTCGGCTGCAAGGCGGTGGAATCCTGGTAAGAAAGTTTAACCAAACGGGGCCCATAGTGGCATGAAGGAGTTTTTCCTTCAGCTAGCTTAGCAAACCATGGTGATCACTGTAGCCCATTGACGTCATTGTGAGATCCGGGCATGCCAAAGAAAGCGTGTCAAATCAAAAGATCCTTTGATGCAACAACTTCAAGAATGATGGTGGGCTTCTTAATATGACCCTGATATTGCCCTTGTAAAGTTTTCGGGCAGTTTTTCCATTTTCAATGCATGCAGTCAAGTGATCCGAGCAAACTTGGGCGCCCTCTTGCTTCTGAAATTGCCAAGAACCTCTTGGTGTCTGTCACAGTTGGCTCTCTCATGTACCGAGTCCAAACACCTCGGCCATGGTAGTTGCACACCTGATCATAGCATCTTCGCATGTGCTCTCGGACATCCGTAGGTACTCGTCCCACGAATTAGCGATCTTGCCATATGCAAGCATTCGTAGTGCGGCAATGCACTTCTGGTAACCAGAGAACCCAATCCTTCCCATGGTGTCCTTGAAGATGAAGTAGTCAACAAAGGCCCTGGCGCCATTGTAGAGACGATCGAAGACATATTTGCATACCCAAAAGCCGTGGCCAAAATTGTCAGCGAAAAGTGCATCGGGAGCAAAGTAGTCATCCATCAGCGTCAAATGGCCGCACGCTCGGTTGCAGTTGATCACTCGATGACCCTTGATCGATTCCTTAAAATTCAGAACATGCTCCTCTGCATGCCCCGCGCCTGCGGGCACTGCCTGCATCATTGCTGTATCATCCGTGTAGTCCTCCTTGTCGGACGAGCTGTTTGATGACTTTACATACTGCTCTTATATGTACTCCATATCTGAACGCATTGCTTCAAAGAAGAAGGGACAAAAATATCTAGCTCGGTAAATTCACGGAACAGTTGTCGGCCATGGTGAGCATCGTACAAGCGGATGATGCCTCCGCGGCGGTTGGAGGAGAGGTGTGGAACGACGGCGGAGGAGAAGTGGCTTGGAGCCGAGTGTACCGTTGGAGGCGACAAGCGCGTCAAGTTCCTGCAAGGGTGCGGCGTGGTCCCCCACTCTGTCTTGTGTTTGCGGAAAAAAAAATACTTACGAAACGTTCGATAGACCGATACATGTCCGCGTTGGATGGCTCAGCAGGTCCGAACCGCACAATCCAAACAATTACTAGCGGTTTGAGGGTCTGCTTTAAAGGTGCCCTTAAGTTATCCTTGTGTTCTGCCGGCTGCTTTTATGGCGTCAGTGTCAGCTCGGTGGCGAATGTATCTTCAGATTTCGACTAGCCATAGTGGAGAGTAATTTACAAGAATGATGATGATGTGCAGCCAATTTTGTTATAGTTTGACCGTTGGCGTAGATAGTTACTAATGCTATGGTCATGGTGGTAATCTAGTAACCTTGCACTCCGGCGTGGGCAGTACGTGGAAGAGTTAAAAACTGTTGGATGTACCTAGATCCGACGCACTAGTAGTTGGCTTCGTGTTGGTTCGGTGTGGTAGAGGTTTGTTTATGCAGCGCGGAACAGTGGACGCACGGGCGTGGGTACTACTCTAGTAGCAAAAGTACTGTCTAGTAGTACTTGCCTCTCACGGCTGACGGTGGTGATGCTGACGAGTGTATTTTGTGATGGCCGACTGCATCTTGCTGCGGGATGGATGGGTGATGACTTGGCAATGGCAACCGTATCGCTGGCCGGGCCACGGTACCCGTGTGATGCCTCCGGCGCGCTTGTCTCTTGCTCGTCGCGCCGGACATGGGACAGGCAGAGGGCTTGTCTCGTCTGTCGTCTTGGCGCTAGGCAAAGACAGAGCGCGAACCCGCCATGGCGAGATGGTGATACGTGACCAGGTTGCCTGGTCCAGTCTACAACTCCATGGGCAACAACAACAACTCCATGGGCACAAGTGGTACGCCCGGTGCGTGCCCACGCCGTTGCTCTGGGTCCGTCGCCTCGTGTCTCCGTGGGTGCCTTTTGGTCTGCGCCGAGAGGAGGCATCGTGGTGGGGAGCGGTGTCATGTCATGTGTGGTGTGGCGCCGCGATAAGGTTCCCATGGATGGATGAGATGCAGTGTGGACGGGTATGTGGACGGACGTTGTGGCTCGTCTACGCGTAGCTCGCATCGTTTGAGTCCTTTTTTTTTTTTGATCGGGACGTTTGAGTCCTTGTGTGACGCGTCGCCGGCCATGCCGCTTTTCTGTTGAGCCTTTTCCAAGGCGCTCCATCTCCATTTCGTGGGTCGGCTTCGAGCGTGTCGCAAGCATGCATCGAGTGCGTGCTTGACGCCGTACGTACGTATAGTACGGGGCGGCCGGAAAGTGAATGTGACGAGACGAGACTCTGGTTGGTTGTTGGATCCATCCAGCGGTGGGAGCCTGCACCTTAGGCCAACTCCACCGCGCGACCCCAAACGGACGTTCGGATTGATCCGAATCTGTCCCTTTGGGGAGCCGATGGGTACGCCCGTGTCCGGCTGTGTTCATTGGGTCGTGCATACACCCACCGCGCGGTCGCACCCCAAATCATGTCCGGGACGGGCGGGATTAAAAATAATAATTAAATAACTAAAAAAAGTAAATAAACGTATTTAAAAAAACATAAAACAAATATATGGGTTGGCCACAAAATGGCCCAGTTTCAACGGCCACTTAAAAGGCCCAGATTCATAATTAACATAATAAGAAAAAAAAAAACTCCTCCCGCGCGCTCCTGCCATGCCCGTCGGTGCCGTGGCCGTCACCGTCTTCACTGGCCGCCGGTGTCGTCGTCGTCGCTGACGAGGTCGACGTACTCCGGCGGCGTCCAGAGGTGGGCCGGCGGTGCCTGGTGGACGGGGGCGGGCTGGACGGCCGGAGGTGCCTGCACCACCTCCTCCCGCGGCGACGCCTCCCGCTCCGGAGTGGGGCACCAGTTCACGCCCGGGTTGGCGGCCATCTCCGGCGCAGTGCACGACCAGCCCCACCCCTGGCCCAGGAGCTTCTCGAACGCGGGCGAGTCCTCCTCCATTGGCTCCTCCTTGGCCGCCGCCATGACGGCCGCCAGCTGCAGCTTCGGGAAGGCCACGTCCCCGGCGGCAGAGAGGGCCATGGCCTCCTCCAGGCCGTCCCACTGCCGCTCGTCGTGCGTGTTCATGGAGTCGTCCATGACACGCTGCAGGAGACGGGCCTCCTCCTCCGTCGTCATGCGAGGAGGGGGCGACGGAGACGGGGAAGGCGACGGCGTGGGCGTCAGGCCACGTACCCGCGTACGCCCGCGCGGCTCTGCACATGGCCTCCGCGGTCCCGACACGGTGCCGGCGAAGTAGGACGCGCGCCGCACGTCGTGCTCGTCCTGGAGCCATGTGTCCCAGAGCGGCGAGTCGGGGGCATACCTGTGGTCGTAGTACAGGTCGTCGGGGAGGAGGCGGCGGCGGCGGTTGATCTCATCGCGCCGTGCACGGCCGGTCGCCGGCACTGGCGAGATGGGCACCCAGTCCGCGGAGAGATGCCACCCGTTGGGGAGGTGGGCGTCGCTCCACGGGACCGGCGTCCTCGTCTCCCAGTACCTCCGGCACACGTCCGCGCAGATGTACTGCCGGTCGCGCTTGCCGGAGGGCCTAGGGGCAATGGTGAAGGGGGCCGGCGCGGGGGCTCGACGGGAGGAGGGCGGCGGTGGCGCGGGGGCCCGACGGGAGGAGCGCGGTGGAGACGCGGGCTCCTCCTTCTTCACGGAGCCGCGGCGGCGCCCCGAGGAGGAGCCGGCCTCGCGGTCGTGCTTGCCCTTGCCGTTCCAGAAGCCCATGGCGAGGTGGGCGGCCGGCGAGCTCGAGGAGGAAACGGGCTAGGGTTTCTGCGCTGTCGGGGTTCGAGGAGGCCGCTCGGTGGCGTGGGGCAGTGTGGACGACGACCCGTCCACGCTTCACACTTAAAGAAGGACGGCGACCGCTCGACGTGCGGATGACAGGTGGGGCCGCCCGCTCGTGCGCATTGATGTGGGTGGGTGGGAGGTCGGTGGCCGCCTGCCACGCGTCCCCGACGCGGACGAGCGCGCGTCCGTTTGGTGTCCGCCGTGACCCAAACCCGGCGCAAGTTTGCGCTCGAAATGGGTCGGCCCGGACACAAAACGGACAAGATCGGTCCGGGACGTCGCGCGCTGGGCCGCCTCCTTTGTCCGTTTTACCCCAAACGGACGGGGCCTAGGCCATCTCCACTGCGCGACCCCAAAACGTCCGGGTCTGTCCGTTTGGGGTTAAACAGACAAATGAGACGACCCAACGCGCAACCCCATCCGTAAAAAACGTCTGTTTCTGGTCCGTCCCAGCCCATCCTGGACCCAAGTTTGAGCTGGGTTTGCGTCCAAAGCGGACACGCGCGGACACTTTCTGGCTCGTCCTCGTCCGGCAGTGTCCCATTTGCATGTGACCCTGGCCCGCCTGTCATCCTCTCTCCTCTTCTCTCTCACCTGGCCCACCATGCCCACCTACCATTCTCTCTCCATCTTTTCCTCCTCCCCATGCTGGTGCACACCACGGTGCTGTAGCCGTGGGCGAGCGCGGCGTGCGCGCCGGAGCGCGGGCGCTGGAGAGCGGCGTGCGGCGCGGCGGCGCGTCGACGGGCGACGGGGCGCGGCTGCGGGCGTGGAGAGGCGAGGCGACCACGGTCGCGGTGGCGGGCGACGGGCGGCGGGGCGCGGCTGCAGGCGCGGCTTCGCGCGACGTCGAGGCGGGGGGGGCGGGCCGGCGGCTGCGGGGGAGGGCGGAGAGCTCGTGCGCGGCAGGTGAGCGCGCGGGCGGGGGCGCGCGCTGCGGCGACAGAGGCGAGCGCGCGGCGGCCGGGGCGAGCGCGGGCGAGCGCATGCGGGTGGGGGCGAGCGCGCGCGGCGCGGGTGTGTGTGTGGGCTAGCGCAGGCGAGCGCGCGGGGGCGGGGGCGCGCGGCGCGGGCGCGTGCGAGCACACGCGGGCAGGGGTGGGCGGGGGCGGGGGCGAGCGTGGGCGTGGGCGTGGGCTAGCGCGGGCGGGGGCACGCGGCGTGGGCGCGGGCGTGGGCGAGCGCATGCTGGCAGGGGCGGGCGCGGGCGTGGGCGAGCGCATGCTGGCAGGGGCGGGCGGGGGCAAGCACGCGCGCTCTGCGGCGGCAGGGGCGGGCGTGGGCGAGCGCGCATGCGTGGCGGCGACAGGGCGAGCGCGCGGCGGCCGGGGGGAGCGCTCGCGCGGCGGCTGGCGGTGCCGAGCCGCAGCGAGGCGGCCGCGCGCGCGGGGGTGGGGAGTGAGGCGCGGGCGCGGCCCGGCGTCGAGCGCGCGGCGCGGGCGTGGCGTGGAAGCGGGGCGCAAGCGGGCGCGGCGCGCGCCGGCTGGCATGCCGCAGCGGGGAACGGGTGGAGGGAGAGCGCCAGCTCGCGGATGGGTGAGACGCGCGGTCGAGACGGGCAGTTTAGGGTTGGTTGGTGCGGTGGGCACCTCGAACTGAACCCGGACATGCATGTCCGTTTTGCCACCCATTTCCACCCCAACGGACCGAATCCGGACAAAGTGGACGTCCGTTTGGGGTCGCGCGGTGGAGTTGGCCTTAGGGCATCTCCAGCCGTTCGGCCCTCCAGGGCGCCTAAATAGAGCGGCCTGGGGGCGTGCCGGCGCTAGTTCGGCCCCTGGGGGAGACCTAGCTCTCAGTCACGCCCCCAAGCGCCGGCTCCAGGATGCTGGAAATTTAAACTTGGTCGTTCCCGCTCTCAAAAGACGCCACAAATCCGGCGATCGGACGTAGTCTGGCGTTACAAAAAACAGAACGCCGCACGCTGCAAGTTCGCGTGCGCAATGATTCACTCGGCGGGGTCGGCTCCAGGCGTTGGCGGAGTCGGCGTGCGCGGGCTCGGCGGTGTCGGAGCTGTTTCGGTGCTGGGCTGTGTCGGGCGGCTTCGGCACTGCTGGGCGGCTATGTAGAGGCGTCGTTCAGGCTCGGCGTCCGTGTGGTCGTGGGCGCGGAGCTTGCGTCGTCGGTGTCGTCGGCGTTGTCGTCTGTATCTGGTTCAGGATGAGGCCGCGCTCCGCCATGTACCACCACGCCCTGAGCTGCTCGTCGTTGCTCTAGAGCATGTCCGTCCCGCCCATCAGAAAAGCCATGTCGGTGTTCCTCTTCTTCGCGGCGACGTTCGTCCGGAGCAGGTCGAGTTTGATGGCGCTGTTTTTCATCAGCGACGACCACCGCGCCTCGGTCTTCTCTTCACGTAGGACGGTCCGGGCCTAGGCGTCGGCGAGGCAATGCTCGATGGACTCCTGCATTCGCGCGGTTGCCGCGTCGGCGTTTTTCCCCTTATTTGCCAATTTTGTGGCCGTCCGGCGAAGATGGGGCGTCGGTGTGGACGCGTAGGCGGCGGGTGGCGAGTAGTTGTATGGAGGATACTGCACGCCGACGAAGGCGGACGAGGGTGTGCGCGTCGCGGGGTGGCCATGGGGGAAGGTCACGTTTGGGTTGAAACCCCAATGCGTGTCGCCGTCGGCGTAGCCGGGCGACGACGATCCCCATGGAAATCCGACACCTTGCTGTCCCCAGGGCGTGTACTGGGCGTGGCTGACGACGGGTGGATTCATCATCCCCGCGTGGTCGATCGATGAGGAAGACGCCGCCGCATGCGCCGCGTTGTCGCGGGCCTTCTTGGCAATGGCCCTTTTCCGCCGGTCGGCGGTGACTGCGTCGCGTCGCTGAATTTCCACCCTCCACTCGGCGCTCGACATGCCCGGTGGCTTCGATGGCGGCGTCCTCGGCTTCCTCTGCTTCGGCTGGGCCACGGTGCCAGTCGTGGTTGCCGCCGCACGCGGCATGGCGTACTTCTTTGGCGGCATGGCGGCGACTGGAAGGCGAGTTGGAGGGGGTTTGGCGGGAGAAAGGAAGGGAATGACGGGAGGAAGGCGAGCGAGCGGAAGAGATGCGAGGGAAAAGCGTCAAGAAGCGGCGGGAAAAGGCCCTCGGGTCGCCGCCAGGGCGGGCCCACGCGCCTTTTTCGCTTGTGCCGGCTTCCTAAACGCCCCATGGCGCTGGGTTCTGCCTGGATTCAACAACACCAATTTTGGCCCGAGCCGATGAAAAATGGGTTTTGGGAGGATGTAACTGGTCCGTTTTTTGTCGCCGGCGCAGCAAAATTGTTCAAAAAAGGCCTGTTGAGGACGCGGCTGGAGATCCCTTAGCACGGCACGCTTGTAACGGGACCAGAAGAAACTACGGTCCGTGCATACGTAGAGGCTACTGATCTCCGTTCTCAGCGGACTGGCCACGATCTAGTTGTCATCTCGTGCACGCCATGGGCGTGTGTCGCGCTTCTACTCAGCTTTGCTGCGGTGCATCCTGCCTGGCCGCTACGAAACTCGACTCTGCATACGTGGCCCTGGTCTTTCACGTGCCGGCAACAGATGTTATCGTGGTGGAACGGCCGTCTTGCGGCCTTGCGGGTGTACTCGGCATGTACCACTACTCAAATACATACCTGCGACTGACGGCTTGTCAACTGAATCCACTGCACCGAGCATTTCAACCTGTCCATTTCACATGGGATTTGCTACACCAGGCCGGGCATTCATCCGGATCTGTAGAATGAACAGCTTTGCCTGTCTCGTGCTCCCAGTGGATATTCAAGTTTCGGTGCAAGTACCATGTCACTGCAAGTCCTCAATATTGTTTTTTTAAGACAAGAGTGCTCAATATTCTCATTCGAGTAATGCTACAGGTAGAAACGAGTTACAAGTTTTTAAAAAAGATTAATTTGATTGGTCAATAGGTGGCGAGGCGGCCCACCTCCTCTGAAAATCAGGGAGGCAAGTTTATAATTGATTAGTAGATGAAAAAAATCCTAGTCAGCGTGTAATTACGTGTAACTCTTTGTATGTTTAGCATTATTGTTATCATCCCGGCTAAAAAACTGACTTAATATTGCTCGTCCGTCAGGCCAACTCCACCGCGTGACCCTATTTTGTTCGGCCCCGTCCGTTTGAGCTAAAAGGGACAAACGAGGTGGCCCAGTGCGCGATGGCCCGGATTCATCTGGTCCGTTTTGTGTCCGGGTCGACCCATTTCGAGCGCAAATTTACGCCGGATTTGGGTCGCGGCGGACAGCAAACAGACGCTTCGAACGTCCGCGTCGGGGCCGCGTGGCAGGCGGCCACCAACCTCCCACGCGCCAACATCAATGCGCACAGGCGGGTGGCCCCACCTGTCATCCGCCCAGCGAACGGTCGCCATCCTTCTTAAATGGAAAGTCGTGGACCGGTCGTCGTCCACACTTCCCACTTCGGCCCCTCTCTGTCCCTCGAAAACTGACACCCTCGAAACCCTAGCCGCTCCCCGTCCTCGACCTCGCCGGCCGGCCGCAACCATGGGGCTTTGGAACTACGGCCACAAGGGGAAGCACGACCATGAGGCCGGCTCCTCCTCGGGACGCCGCCGCAGCTCCGTCAAGAAGGAGGAGGCTGCATCACCGCCACGCTCCTCCAGTCGAGCCCCCGCACCTGGCCCCTTTGAAGGAAATATGCCCTAGAGGCAATAATAAAGTTATTATTTATTTCCTTATATCATGATAAATGTTTATCATTCATGCTAGAATTGTATTAACCGGAAACATAATACATGTGTGAATACATAGACAAACAGAGTGTCACTAGTATGCCTCTACTTGACTAGCTCGTTAATCAAAGATGGTTATGTTTCCTAACCATAGACAAAGAGTTGTTATTTGATTAACGGGATCACATCATTAGGAGAATGATGTGATTGACTTGACCCATTCCGTTAACTTAGCACTCAATCGTTTAGTATGTTGCTATTGCTTTCTTCATGACTTATACATGTTCCTATGACTATGAGATTATGCAACTCCCGTTTACCGGAGGAACACTTTGTGTGCTACCAAACGTCAGAACGTAACTGGGTGATTATAAAGGAGCTCTACAGGTGTCTCCAAAGGTACATGCTGGGTTGGCGTATTTCGAGATTAGGATTTGTCACTCCGATTGTCGGAGAGGTATCTCTGGGCCCTCTCGGTAATGCACATCACATAAGCCTTGCAAGCATTGCAACTAATGAGTTAGTTGCGAGATGATGTATTACGGAACGAGTAAAGAGACTTGCCGGTTACGAGATTGAACTAGGTATTGAGATACCGACGATCGAATCTCGGGCAAGTAACATACCGATGACAAAGGGAACAACGTATGTTGTTATGCGGTCTGACCGATAAAGATCTTCGTAGAATATGTAGGAGCCAATATGGGCATTCAGGTCCCGCTATTGGTTATTGACCGGAGACGTATCTCGGTCATGTCTACATTGTTCTCGAACCCGTAGGGTCCGCACGCTTAAGGTTTCGATGACAGTTATATTATGAGTTTATACGTTTTGATGTACCGAAGGTTGTTCGAAGTCCCGGATGAGATCACGAACATGACGAGGAGTCTCGAAATAGTCGAGACATAAATATTGATATATTGGAAGCCTATGTTTGGATATCGGAAGTGTTCCGGGTGAAATCAGGATTTTACCGGAGTACCGGGAGGTTACCGGAACCCCCCCAGGAGCTATATGGGCCTTAGTGGGTCTTAGTGGAAGAAGAGGAGAGGCGGCCAGGGCTGGGCCGCGCGCCCCTCCCCCCTAGTCCGAATAGGACAAGGAGAGGGGGGGCCGGCGCCCCCCTCCTTCTCTCTCTCTCTCTTTTCCACCTCGCGAATCCTATTCCAACTAGGATTGGGGGAGAAGTCCTACTCCCGGAGGGAGTAGGACTCCTCCTGGCGCGCCCTATGATGGCCGGCCGGCCTCCCCCTCTTGAACCTTTATATACGGAGGCAGGGGCACCCCAGAGAGACACAAGTTGATCCACGTGATCACATTCTTAGCCGTGTGCGGCGCCCCTTGCCACCATAGTCCTCGATAATATTGTAGCGGTGCTTAGGCGAAGCCCTGCGATAGTAGTACATCAAGATCGTCACCACGCCGTCGTGCTGACGGAACTCTTCCCCGACACTTTGCTGGATCGGAGTCCGGGGATCGTCATCGAGCTGAACGTGTGCTAAAACTCGGAGGTTCCGTAGTTTCGGTGCTTGATCGGTCGGGCATGGAGACGTACGACTACATCAACCAAACACTTCCATTGTCGATCTACAAGGGTACGTAGATCACACTCTCCCCTCTCGTTGCTATGCATCACCATGATCTTGCGTGTGCGTAGGAAATTTTTTGAAATTACTACGTTCCTCAACACCCTTTAGCATCGCCCTAGGGCCGCCGGCGAGCGCGACCGGCGGTACCTGGCCGTGGACGTGTGCTGGCGGTACTGGGAGACGAGGATGCCGGTCCCGTGGAGCGACGTGCACCTCCCCAAGAACTGAAACCTCTCCGCGGACCGTGTCCCCATCCCGCGGTGCCGGCAAGCGGCAGTACGCGACGCGATGAGATCGAGCGCCGCCGCCTCCTCCTCCCCAACGACCTCTACTACGACGAGAGGTACGCCCCCCGACTTCGTCATGTGAGACACGTGGCTCCAGGACGAGCACGACGTGCGGCGCACGTCCTACTTCGCCGGCACGGTGTCGGGGCCGCGGCGGCCACGTCGGGAGGTGCGCGGGCGCGCGGCCTCACGCCCACGCCATCGCCTTCCCTGTCTCTGTCACCACCTCCACCTCCTCGCATGACAGCGGAGGAGGCCCGTCTCATGGCGCGTGTCATGGAGGACTCCATGCGCACACACGACGAGCGTCAATGGGAGGGCCTCGAGGAGATGACAGCCCTTTTCGCGGCCGGCGACGTCGTCATCCCCGAGCTGGAGATGGTGCTGAAGGAGGAGGTGAGGGAGGAGCCGCCGGTGGCCGCCTTCCATCCGGGCCTGGTGGGCCAAGGGTGGAGCTGGTCGTGCACGGCGGAGCAGATGGCGGCCACCGTGGGGGGCGTGAACTAGTGCCCCACGCCGCCGCGGTCGCCAGAGCGGGACGCCTCGCCTCGGGAGGAGGTGGTGCAGGCACCGGCCACCTTCCAACCCGCCGCCCCCGTGCACCGCCGGCCCATCTCTGGACGCCGCCGGACTATGTCGACCTCGTCAGCGACGACGACTACACCGGCGGCCACTGAAGACGGCGTCGATGGCCACGACATCGACGGGCGAGGCAGGAGCGGTCGGGCGGCTTTTTTATTTTGTTTTATGTAAATTATGAAACTGAGCTGTTTAAGTGGACCGTGAAACTGGGTCATTTTGTGACCGTGGCCCCTAAATATGTTTTAATTTTTTTAACTACGTTTATTTACCTTTTTAGCATTTTATTTAAGATTTTTTGTTTTTCTATCACATACATGCCGGACATGATTTGGGATGCGGCCGCGCGTTGAACGCACGCACGACCCAACGAACAAACACGGACATGGACGAATCCATTGCCGTACGAAAAGGACAAAATCCAGCCAAAACGGACGTCCGTTTGGGATCGCGCGGTAGAGTTGGCCTCAGCACTCAATCATGTCATGTATGGATGGACGGACGGAGGGAGGAAGCATGGCACACATGCCGCAACTTGCCTGCTCCCTCGTTGTGTGCCCATCCGTGCTCCCGTCTACATGGCTTGATTTGATTGGAGCAAAATAAGGCCCGGCCCCACCCCCTTAAAATTAGGGGGAAGATGATTAGATTAGAAAGAAAAAAGAAAAAAGACAACCGTAAGATTAAGTGAGAGTACGGATGGAAGCACGGGAAGGAAGCATGCAAATCGAATCCACGTAGCGTGTTGGAAGAAGAGGTTCTGTCGGATACTTCTTCCCACTTCCGTTGAATCTTTAGTCGAACCCAGTTGGTGTTTATCCAGATTTTTTAAAGGAAGCTGTTGCATATCGATGGCGACCCGAGTGTTAAAAAGTTATGGCGGTCAGCATGGGTCTGCTCGGGCAAACAGATGGGAATTGTATTCGTGGCTCGTGTTGGTGCTCCCGGCTAGTATGCTGTCCCCATCCCCAGCGACATCCAACTCAAATCTCGGCGCTTGTGAACTTCCACAAAAATTCGCGAGATAGTCCAACTTGGCAACTTCCCAACATAATTATCTACGACAGGGTATATTACTACCAGTATATTTTCATATGGCTAACAGCAACAGATGAGGTAGAAGAAGGGTCAAAAACCGCTGTGAACATGTCCTGATCGCAGAAGACTAGCCACAATGGATAGTAACATACATTAGTAACATACACATATCCCTAGACTATGTTACTACCTTCATAGTGGGTAGTAACTTAGGCTGGTCATAGTGGGGAGTAACTTAGACTAGTGTCATGTGACACTAGTCTAAGTTACTATCTTTATATTGCAAAGTAGCATATTACTAGTGTCATATGTGGCCTCATTTAATAACTTATAGACTCGTGTTGCTTTGGAAAACGCTATGTTACAGTAACATATTATGTTACTACTTCTCATTAACTACTTGCCATATAAGCAAAAAATTCTCGAGGTGTGCTAAGTTACAAGCTAAGGGGGTGTTTGGTTTAGAAATCCTAGGACTTTTTCTAGTCCCAGGGACTAATCAAAAAAGACTCTTTAGTAGAGTCTTTTTCTAGTCCATGTAGAAAAAGTCCCTCCTGTTTGGTTCCTAGGGACTTTTTAGGGATTTTTTCTAGTCTCTGGGACTAAAAAGTCGCTGAACCAAACACCCCCGAAGTTACTCCCACTATGACTAGCCTTAGGCTGGTCATAGTGGGTAGTAACTTAGACTAGTGTCATATGCATGACACTAGTCTAAGTTACTACCTTTATAGTGCAAAGTAACATAATACTAGTGTCATATGTGGCCTCATTTAATAGTTTGTAGACTTATATTGTCTTGGAAAGCGCTATGTTACAGTAACATATTATGTTACTACTTATTAACTACTTGCCACATAAGCAAAAAATTCTCGAGGTGCGCTATGTTACTACCTAAGTTACTCCCACTATGACTAGCCTTAAGGGTGGTAACATGCAAAGATTCATTTATTAGGTTATAGACTCATATTGTATTGGGACATATGATATTACAGTAACTAACTAAGTTACTACAACTACCTCTCTCTTCATTAATGCATTATCACATAAGTAGATTTGCTGAGTTGGACTTGATGTTACTAATGAAGTTACTCCCCATGTGGCTAGTCGAAGAGGCTCCAGTAAAACGAAAGCTGTGGAAGAGCAGATCCACGCCAGGACGGCAGGTACTCGGTGGAGCTGCACTTGGCACAGAGATTTGTTCTTCTGCCCGGCAGCGTCTGACGAGCGGTCCACACGCATGGTAAACTCCGCCCATTGGCTCAAGGTTTTCTTCCTGGCGACCGGCAGCGGCAGCGTAGCGTCCAGTGGATTGCAGGTCGCCGTCGCATGGTTACACGAGCCAGGGAGCCCGTGCCTCGTAACGCTCACTGATGACCTGGGGTCCTGTGCTCGGTCAAAACGAACGCTGCGGGACGAGACTGCCAGCCAAGTTGGAGCACCCATTGAAGTATCGTTCATGGAATCAATCATTCGTGGCTGAGGTTTCTGGTCGTTTTGTGGAGCCAATGTCACCTCACCTCCGGTCATGTGCCTTTGATCTTTGTTTGACTAGGTGGTTTTGCTTTGCATCCACTCCAGACCCGCCGTCCAGCACAGTGCCGAGATGCATATGCAGGCGGTGCTTTTGGAAAAAGATCAACGCTAATGCCGCATGACAGACAGGGGTGGTTAAGTTATCCTTGTGTTCCGGCGGCTGCTTTGTGGTGTCAATGTCAACTCGGTGGCGAATGAATGGATCTTCAGATTTCAACCGATGGCGACGGCCAGTATCGACCCAATCCTTTTTTTTAACATAAATCCATATGGTCAGGCACTGGCGGAGGAGCCCAGTGGGCAAGGTGTAGCAGCCGCCATACCTTGATTTTCCACCAATTTATATATATATATATATATATATATATATAAGCATATACTTTCCTTGATGGAAATACTGCCTTTGTTTTAGACCATGCTAGATCGATTCACCCAAACAAAGCTAGATGAAGCACGTAAGTTAGATTGGAAGCACACAAGCAGGCAACTTGATTGATGTGTTGCCCAGCACATGCCCATCTCACTACGTAGATGTACGCGAACCAGCTCGCTTCCGCTGCACAACGATCGGATCGATTCTCTCCGCGGCTCGCTCCTGATGGAACTCGTGACTAGGCGATCCAAAAACAGAACGGATAAATTTTTGTTGATGCGTGCAACTTGTATTTTTTTTTCTTATGACATATATATAAGAGTACATGATTGACTTCCGCCAGCCCGCCCGCGTGCGATTTTTGCCCTGAAACGCGCCGCCGTCGCCCGTCGGCCCATCCCCGACCCCGCCGCTGGCAGCGTAATCGTATCCCCCGCCAACCTGCCGATTTGAGTCTGCTACGCTGATGATGGCCCGCCTCCGTCGCCGGCAATTTGTGCCCGAAAACGCCGCCGCCGCCGCCCGTCCATCCATCCCTAACGCCGTCTCGACCAACGGCCTATCAAATTGGCTATTATGCTTTGCCATCAATTTTTTATTGACGGGGCATCAATTTTATCTAGTTGACAGTTTTGCATCAATTCTGTGGCCCGGCGATATAAGGTGTCGAGGCCAAGCCTATTACAAATACGGCAATCGTGTAGATAAATTGTAAGTAGACTATTACAGTACTTTATTGATGTATTCAAATGCGAGGGTTCTATCTAGGAGTACAAATAACAACTCTTTTGCCACATAGACATTTTTTTGAGCAGTTTTGAGGGAAGGGTGTGACTTGCACTTGCCACATAGACGATGATGCGTAGTTCAGGTGCCGAAAACCACTTCAAATGTGTCACGTGACCAAAGACTGCTTTAGGCTACATTTATTTTGTCACTTCAAAGCATACTTTTATTGAAAGTAGTTAGGGAAACGTTTCCCTCCGGACGACCCGCCGAGCGCTCGGCCGGTCGCCCCTGGCTCGCTCGCTCTATCACGCGGGGAACAGGCTGGCACATGCGTCTGTGGGCCTGCAGCTTATCTGTTTCGCGCCACACTTTTTTTATGTTTTTTCTGCGCTTATTCTTCGTCTTTTCTTGTCACTTTTTTCTCTGGCTTTACCTCCTCATACATCTCAAACAGCTCTCCCACAGATGCTACAAGCGAACAGACATTTTGCTGGAACCGGTGGTAAATATTTTGCTGGAAACAGTGCTGACTTTTTGCTGCATGGGCGATACAACCAATTCTGTGTAACCCGCAAAGCTGCAAACGACACCTGAGAAAGCTACAACCAACCATGAAAAAGTTTCTAGCGAAGAAGGCAGAAACTGCCGGCCAGTGCTGCAACCGTTGACAAAAAAAGCTTCCACCATAGATGAAAAATGCATCAACCAGGCATCGTGAAAAGGAAAAGGCTACAACCGTTGACTAAAAATGGTTCGACCGTAGATGCAAAAGTTTCAACTAGGACACTGTGCAACAAAAAAGTTGCAACCACTGACAAAAAAAGCTTCGATTGTAGATGCAAAAAGCTTCAACCGACGATGTAAAAAAGATTCCTGAAGGCTCGCGTTTTCACGAAAGCCGCCCAATGAACCGCTACGTGAGCGCTTTTTTAGTTGTAAATATATACTAAAAGATATGCCGGGAACATATAACGAATTTGCTTCCATAGTTTTTCCGTTTTTGTTGTGAGATTTTTTGCACAATGCGACATATGTTTTTTTATTGTAAAGGTACTGAAATTTATGCTACAAACATTCAACTATTTTTTGCTTTGATTTGATTTGTGGTTTTTGTTGTGAAGTTTTCGGCAATACTACATACCCAATACAATTTAACAACAAGTATAGATTTTCTGTGTACATTTCGATTGAAACTATTAAGTAGAGACGGGATTATTTGGATGGGCTCTATCCATGTGACAGCATGCAACTTTTGGGTAGTGCAAGTGGACCAGCATGCGTACGCAACAATAAAAGGAAGTAACAACCTGCGTAGCTTTTATTAATCAGACGGATTAAAATAACCAGATCAGCGGCTGGGGCGTGACCGGCGGAACTGTTCCGCCGGCGCACCGACGCCTAGTACTCGCCAAGCAGTTACTCCTATGGGGTAACGGGCCATCCAGATCGTGCCCATATTTTTGAAGGGTGGAGGTCAAAAGTACTTTTTTGCAGATAACTTTACATTTTATCCGTTTATTAATTTAAACCTATGGGGTAACGGGCCATCCAGATCGTGCCCATGACTTCCAGGAATGGTACCAGAAAAACTTGTGTACCTGCAAATGCATTGAGGGGCCTTTTATGAAAGCCGGCCGGACAGTGTACCAGAAAAACTACACATGGAGATGCAGGCATTCGGTAACCATTTTCAGAGCATTTTGGGGCACATTCGGTACAGACTCGGGGCAAAAATGTTGTATGATCAGATAGACATGTTTGTCCACTGGTTCCACCTGTGAACACGACGTAGTAAATATTTTTTTTGAGACATACACGACGTAGTACATGGTATTCAGGCTGCCAAAACAACAGGGCCCAACAACGAAATGGAGCATAGCAGAGCTTGGCCCACCCGGAACCAGCCAAGACGTTAAACAGCCTCAGCTTCCACTGATTTATCGCTGACAAAGAGGCACCACGACGATGCACAAAGTTGATCAGGTTTCGAAGAGCTCTCGATCCACCATGATATATTACAATGATTCAATTCGAAGAGCTCTCGATCCACCATGATATATTACAATGATTCAATGAACCAAACGAATGACAACGGAAAGCTCTTGTCCCTTATTCCTTTTCTCTGAACCGGCTTAGGCCCCTTCCCAGCAATAGCCCCTATCTAGTTCCCCTAAATGCTCTGCTTCCCCGATCCCCTAGTTCCCCTCTGAGGTCTGCTTCTCGAACTCCTCGACATATCTCGCAGAGTTGAGGATGATTCTCTTGCCTTCAGGGGTGATAATACTCTCTGGGTGGAACTGGACCCCCTGAAAGAGTTGCATCATATCAGTTAGTTAGCGCTCACAACAACTATGTAACAACACCTCAGAGGGCCATATGCATCGCTCGATGTAGAGGCCGAGGGTGTTATCCCTCTTTCCGAGAAAAGAAAAAGAACACCTCGGGTACGGCTCGCGTGGTTGTGTTTTAGCGACCTAAGCGACACATAATGTGGCCTCAAGCGTGGAGTTGAGAAATACCTGGATATGCTTGTACTTCTTGTGCCGAGCAGCCATGATAAGTCCATCTTCAGTCCATGCCATGATTTCCAGTACGTCGTGCGGGAAGCTTTCCTTCTCAATGACCAAGTTATGATATCTTGCAGCGGTAAAAGGGCTGTCCATGCAAGTGATCAAGGATCATGTCAAACCAAAAGCCTCACTTTGGACAAGTGCTAGACTGAACAAGGAAACAAACAGAAACTTATGCGCTGATAAAAAAAGCTACTCCGGACTAAACTTATGCCCATGGAGCATGTTGTACAAGATTGAGTTGGTGTTGAGAGATATAAGAGATGTCAATGATTTGGTATCAAATTTTATGGAGGTCAAACTATTTTATAGAGAAGATAGATGCAAAATCAAATGAAGAACCTAGTAACTTATGAAACTCTCAACTCTAAATACGTATGCATGTTATCAACTCTATAATTTGGTATGAAGTACACATAACACATGTATTGATGTATATTTATGTGTAAATAAGAAAATGATTTAAAGAAATGAGCAGCACCAACAACGGACACAAAAGAGGGGCAAAGTACCAGTTGACATTTCATACGCTTGTATTTGAGGATAGATTACGAATTGACACTTCATGCACTCTAGAAATATCTATTTAGTTGCACCTAAGGTGCATAGTCTTAAACTTCATATATATATATATATACCAAGTTATTTCCTAGATCCATATAAGCACTCTAAAAACTATGAAAACACATTATAATGCATCAAGGGTCGTGAGTAAATATGTGGAATTATGTGAGAATGTTGGCTTTCACGGATATGTGGTGAAACTCTTGTAACATTTTTTTCGTGAACACCCTAAACTAATCACTAAACATAGATTTTACAACAAAATATAGTTTCGACTAACACTAGAAATGCATTTCTAATGATAAATAGTTAGAACTGCATGAAAAGTTTGTTCCATAATATAAATGAGTATATTTTAGTTGTTAATGACACTAGCCACATAAAAAAATAGTAGTTTATATGATATGTTGAATGTTGTCTAAATGAATATAAGAACAAACATTAGTGATGAGCTAGGTTATATCAAGAAAAAAAGTTCAATATAAAAGAAATGTAAACTAAACCTTTAACTCTCCAAGTATATATTCTTTAGTTAACTATTGCATTTTCGGCAAATACCGCTTCAGCATATCCAACGACGCACGTGGCTCCTCAAGTTTTATCTTCCTCGCCATCCATTCGATATACTTTGTAATTGATACATTGTTTACTTTCCTGTTATTACCACAAGTGCGGGTTAGAGTCGTACACCTGTATATCAGCCGGGTTGTGGCTTAGCTAGTATCGATGAATTCCCCAATTCGCCTGATGGTTGAACCCTATACATAAATGACAGAGCTGATAGCCAATATACACCCGATCTAGGCAATTTCCCTTTATTTCCCCTTTAATATCTTGATCCATACCATAGATCATGGCTAGGACCTGACAAATTGGTTTTCAGAGCAAAGATTCCCTGACAACATTTTCCGATTCCATGTAAATTTGTGGAGAGGTGATAAATCCTACACTATTCTCACCCTTGTTGCGGCGGTGGGGACGATCAGCTGCGATGGCGTGTGGTGGCGGGGTTTCTTCCTTAATATGGTAGCGGCGGCGGCGATTTGGCGGCGCAGGCAACGGTGAGCCTTCGAGTACAGATTAGTAGCGTGGAGTGGTTGCGTATGATCTCTTCCTACATAGTAAAATCCCATGTCTATCACTGATATGTGTACCTTTGGTGGCGAGGAGCATTGGCGATGGTAAGATCTTAAGATTGGAGGCTGGTTGCTGTGATTATCGTGGTACAATTTCCTTTTGCTCTTCAGATCAAGGTGATGGGTCGAGCAAAGATGATTCATGAGGCCGATTTGCAGGAGGTTCTCTTCCGCCAGGAGGATTTTGGCGTCCTCCAGAAGGATAGCGCGTTGATGCAGTCTGATGTCTCCAAACTATTAGAAGAAGTCAGCACCAAGCAAGGTGAAAGTTCTCAGCAAGTAGGAAGTGTAGAGTAGACAGTACTTGATTTGCAAGCAGTTATAAACTATTAGTTTAGTGCTTAAATCTATAGTCTTTCCTAATGCAAATGGGGAACAGAGAGAGCAACTACCCAGTTCCAGTCAAGTGCCCAAGCTCTTATAGAAACATTTTGTAAGGATTTCTTTGTAGTACTTTCTATTGGATTTCTAGCATCTACTCAAACCTCTTTAAAGGCCTCTTTCATTCACAAAATTTGTAATATCTAGGAATAGAAAAAGCAGGGGAATAGAGTGTCATGTCATCCTCAATATTACAAGATTAGTATGAGTGTTTGGTTGTGGGCAGGAAAAACGTAAAATTCTTCACATGAGAGTGGCGACCACCTCGCCTCCTCCCACTCCGGGAGTGGCGACCACCCACGCGGCGCCGCCCACTCCGGGCATGCCGGACACCCCCAACTCCCCTGCCCCCAAGCACTGCTGAAACCCGCCCGGATCTGCTGAATCCGCCGCGGCGCATCTCCGCGCGCTGCACCCACCTTCCCCCCAGATCGCCCCTCCCCGCGCTTCGGTCCGTTGTGTCGGTCGATGCCTGTGCATCCCTGGCTAGCGGCCATTATGAGGTGGGAGAGTCGAGCTGCTCTGGCTCGCTGCGGGCACCATTACTGCCTGCGCCGGCCTCGGGTAGGCGCCTACGGTCTATCATCTGCGCCCCCCCCAGTGCCTTCAAGTCCATCGCCGGTATCCCGCCTTCAATCCCTCATCTGCGCTCCGCGTGAGCTCCTCCTTAACTCCAGGCCAGTCGCCTCGGCTGCCGCGAGACCTCTGCATAAGGAGAGGGGCAACGGCATGGACGAGGCCCCAACTTCCCCGAAATGGCACACGGTCGTTTAGAGACGCCGGCGGCGTGCACCGCCCGTACCGCTTGCGGCACACCGCGGTTATGGCCGCCTGCAATCCGAGGCTGCCCGCCTCGAGGCTCAGCGTTGCCGGGCCGCCTTTTTAAGGAGGTTCAAGGGCTGCTGCTTGAGGTGTCTCGCTCCACACCACCGCGCCGCCGACTGCCGCAACCCTGTTCGGTGCGCCGACTGCTGGGGGTTTGGGCACCGAGCCCGCGACCCGATCTGCAAGGGGCGCCCCAAACCCCGCACCCCTCCCTGCTACGTCTTTAGCTTGCGTTGGTTTTCCCCGAAGAGGAAGGGATGATGCAGCAGAGTAGCGTAAGTATTTCCCTCAGTTTTTGAGAACCAAGGTATCAATCCAGTAGGAGGCCACGCTCAAGTCCCTCGTACCTGCACAAAATGATAGCTACTCGCAACCAACGCGATTAGGGGTTGTCAATCCCTTCACGGTCACTTACGAGAGTGAGATCTGGTAAATATAATATTTTTGGTATTTTTGGTATAAAGATGCAACATGAAAAGTAAAGGCAAAGTAAAAAAGCAAAGAAAGATTAAAGTAATGGAGATTGATATGATGAGAATAGACCCGGGGGCCATAGGTTTCACTAGTGGCTTCTCTCAAGAGCATAAGTATTCTACGGTGGGTGAACAAATTACTGTTGAGCAATTGACAGAATTGAGCATAGTTATGAGAATATCTAGGCATGATCATGTATATAGGCACCACGTTCGTGACAAGTAGACCGAAACGATTCTGCATCTACTACTATTACTCCACCCATCGACCGCTATCCAGCATGCATCTAGAGTATTAAGTAAAAAAACAGAGTAACGCCTTAAGCAAGATGACATGATGTAGAGAGATAAATTCATGCAATATGAAATAAACCCCATCTTGTTATCCTTGATGGCAACGATGCAATACGTGCCTTGCTGCCCCTTTTGTCACTGGGTAAGGACACTGCAAGATCGAACCCAAAGCTAAGCACTTCTCCCATGGAACTACCAATCTAGTTGGCCAAACCAAACGGATAATTCGAAGAGACTTGCAAAGATAACCAATCATACATAAAAGAATTTAGAGAAGATTCAAATATTATTCATAGATAGACTTGATCATAAACCCACAATTCATCGGTCTCAACAAACACACCGCAAAAAGAAGATTACATCGAATAGATCTCCACAAGAGAGGGGGAGAACTTTGTATTGAGATTCAAAGAGAGAGAAGAAGCCATCTAGCTACTAACTATGGACCCGAAGGTCTGAGGTAAACTACTCACACTTCATCGGAGAGGCTATGATGATGTAGAAGCCCTCCGTGATGACGGCCTTCTTCAGCTCCGGAACAGGCCCCAAGATGGAATCTCGTGGATACAGAAAGTTGCGGCGGTGGAATTAGGTTTTTGGCTCCTTTTCTGATCGTTTGGGGGTACGTGTGTATATATAGGAGGAAGGAGTACGTCGGTGGAGCACCGAGGGGCCCACGAGGAAGGGGGCGCGTCTGAGGGGGGGCGCCCCCCACCCTCATGACCGCCACTTTTATTCCTTGGCGTAGGGTCTAAGTCTCCTGGATCACGTTCGGTGAGAAAATCACGTTCCCGAAGATTTTATTTCGTTTGGACTCCATTTGATATTCCGTTTCTTCTAAACACTGAAATAGGCAAAAAACATCAATTCTGGGCTGGGCCTCCGGTTAATAGGTTAGTCCCAAAAATAATATAAAAGTGAAAAATAAAGCCCAATATAGTCCAAAATAGTAGATAATATAGCATGGAGCAATCAAAAATTATAGATACGTTGGAGACGTATCAGGCACCCCCAAGCTTAATTCCTGCTCGTCCTCGAGTAGGTAAATGATAAAAAGAGAATTTTTGATGCGGAGTGCTACTTGGCATAATTTCAATGCAAATCTTCTTAATTGTGGTATGAATATTCAGATTCAAAAGATTCAAGACAAAAGTTTATATTGACATAAAAATAATAATACTTCAAGCATACTAATAAAGCAATTATGTCTTCTCAAAATAACATGGCCAAAGAAAGTTATCCCTACAAAATCATATAGTCTGGCTATGCTCTATCTTTACCACACAAAGTATTTAAATCATGCACAACCCCGATGACAAGCCAAGCAATTGTTTCATACTCTAACTTTTTCAAAACTTTTTTAATCTTCACGCAATACATGACCATGAGCCATGGATATAGCACTATAGGTGGAATAGAATGGTGGTTGTGGAGAAGACAAAAAGGAGAAGATAGTCTCACATCAACTAGGCGTATCAACGGGCTATGGAGATACCCATCAATAGATATCAATGTGAGTGAGTAAGAATTGCCATGCAACGGATGCACTAGAGCTATAAGTATATGAAAGCTCAAAAAGAAACTAAGTGTGTGTGCATCCAACTTGCTTGCTCATGAAGACCTAGGGCAATTTTGAGGAAGCCCATCATTGGAATATACAAGCCAAGTTCTATAATGAAAAATTCCCACTAGTATATGAAAGTGATAACATGAGAGACTCTCTACTATGAAGATCATGGTGCTACTTTGAAGCACAAGTGTGGTAAAAGGATAGTAACATTGTCCCTTCTCTCTTTTTCTCTCATTTTTTTATTTTTTTATTTGGGCCTTTTTCTCTGCTTTTTTTGGCCTCTTTTTATTTGGGCTTCTTTGTCCTTTTTTTTCGTCCGGAGTCTCATCCCGACTTATGGGGGAATCATAGTCTCCATCATTCTTTCCTCACTGGGACAATGCTCTAATAATGATGATCATCACACTTTTATTTTTCTTATAACTCAACAATTACAACTCGATACTTAGAACAAAATATGACTCTATATGAATGCATCCGGCGGTGTATCGGGATATGCAATATGACAATGATGGAGTGTGTCATGATGAACTAGATGGTGGAAAGTTGCATGGTAATATATCTCAGAATGGCTATGGAAATGCCATAATAGGTAGGTATGGTGGCTGTTTTGAGGAAGGTATATGGTAGGTGTATGATACCGGCGAAAAGTGCGCGGTATTAGAGAGGCTAGCAAAGGTGGAAGGGTCAGAGTGCGTATAATCCATGGACTCAACATTAGTCATAAAGAACTCATATACTTATTGCAAAAATCTAGAAGTTATCAAAGAAAATTATTATGCCATGCTCCTAGGGGGATAGATTGGTAAGAAAAGACCATCGCCCGTCCCCGACCGCCACTCATAAGGAAGACAATCAATAAATAAATCATGCTCCGACTTCATCACATAACGGTTCACCATACGTGCATGCTACAGGAATCACAAACTTTAACACAAGTATTCTTTAAATTCACAACTACTCAACTAGCATGACTTTAATATTATCACCTCCATATCTCAAAACAATTATCATGCTTCAATCTTTTCTTAGTATTCAACACACTCAAAAGAAAGTTTCACAAATCTTGAATACCAAGCATATTATTATTAAGCAAATTACCATGCTATTAAGAGACTCTCAAAATAATTTAAGTGAAGCATGAGAGATCAATAGTTTCTTTAAAACAAATCTACCACCATTGTCTAAAAGATCTAAGTGAAGCACATAGAGCAAAATTATAACGCTCAAAAGATATAAGTGAAGCACATAGAGCAAAACTACTTAGCTCAAAAGATATAAGTGAAGCACATAGAGTATTCTATCAAATTTTAATTCATGTATGGCTCTCTCAAAAGGTGTGTACAGCAAGGATGATTGTGGCATACTAAGACACAAAGACACAAATAATACAAGATGCTTCAAGCAAAACACATATCATGTTGGTGAATAAAAATATAGCTCCAAGTAAATTACCGATGGAAGTGGACGAAAGAGGGGATGCCTTCCGGGGCATCCCCAAGCTTTGACTTCTTGGTGTCCTTGGATTATCTTGGGGGTGCCATGGGCATCCCCAAGCTTAGTCTCTTTCCACTCCTTGTTCCATAATCCATCAAAAGAATTCACCCAAAACTTGAAAACTTCACAACACAAAACTCAAAATAGAAAACCCGTGACCTCCGTTAGCGAAAGAAAACAAAAGACCACTTCAAGGTACTGCAATGAACTCATTCTTTATTTATATTGGTGTTAAACCTACTATATTCCAACTTTTCTATGGATTATAAACTATTTTACTAGCCATAGTTTCATCAAAATAAGCAAACAACACACGAAAAACAGAATCTGTCAAAAACAAAACAGTCTGTAGTAATCTGTAGCTAGCGCAAGATCTGGAACTCCAAAAATTCTAAAATAAATTTCTGGACATGAGGAATTTATCTATTAATCATCTTCAAAAATAATTAACTAAATAGCACTCTTCAAATAAAAATGACAGCAGTTCTCGTGAGCGCTAAAGTTTCTGTTTTTTTACAGCAAGTTCAACAAGACTTTCCCCAAGTCTTCCCAACGGTTCTACTTGGCACAAACACTAATTAAACACAAAAAACACAACCAAAACAGAGGATAAATAATTTATTTATTACTAAGCAGGATCAAAAGGCAAGGAATAAAAATAAAATTGGTTGCCTCCCAACAAGCGCTATCGTTTAACGCCCCTAGCTAGGCATAAAATCGAGGATAGATCTAGGTATTGCCATCTTTGGTGGGCAATTCTTCGATGATGCATCTATTTCCCTTAGGAATTTCTTTCTTTTGTAGTGATTATCAAACTTTTAGGCACAAGATCGAAAAATTCATTTGTAGCAATCGGTTCCTTAATGATAGCAAAAAGATTAGGATGAATACTTATAGATTTAAGATCCGCAGTTTCCTTACTAGATGATTCACCCTTATTTTTAGGAACATACATAAGCTTCGCAATTTTAGTAGGAGGACTTGGAGTATTCTTCACGGAAGAAAAAGCGGTTCCCAAGTTTGTAATGATACCCTCAAGTTTATCAATTCTAGTAGAATCTAAGTTTATCTTCTCATTAACTATGGGTCCCTTTTCCTTAATATTTTTCAGAGTCATTCCTACCTTAGATCCATATTGAGTAATTTGACTGTGGATCTTTTTATCTAGATTTTCAATTAATTCAATAGTAGCAACTTTATTTTCAATAATTTCAAGTCTTTGCATAACATGCTCCATAGTTAACATGGTACCATTAACCAAAAGAGGTGGTGAGCCAAATAAATTTAGCATAGCATTATAAGAATCAAAGGTATGGCTACCCAAAAAGTTCCCTCTGGTAATGGTATCGAGGATATATCTATACCAAGGATTAACACCTACATAAAAATTGCGGAGAAGAACTAAGGTTGATTGCTTCCTGGTAGATCTATTTTGAGCATTGCAAATTCTATACCAAGCATCTTTTAGACTTTCTCCCTCCCTTTGTTTAAAATTTAGAACTTCACTCTCGGGAGACAACGAGAAGATATGAGACTAGCCATGACGATAAGAAAACAAATTAGCACACGAGCAAACAAGAGGCAAGCGGAAAAGAGAGGGAGGATAGAAAGAGAGGGCGAATAAAACTGTAAGGGTGAAGTGGGGGAGAGGAAAACGAGATGCAAATGGCGAATAATGTAATGCGAGAGATAGGGATTGTGATGGGTACTTGGTATGTTGACTTTTTGCGTAGACTCCCCGGCAAGGGCGCCAGAAATCCTTCTTGCTACGTCTTGAGCTTGCGTTGGTTTTCCCCGAAGAGGAAGGGATGATGCAGTGGAGTAGCGTAAGTATTTCCCTCAGTTTTTGAGAACCAAGGTATCAATCCAGAAGGAGGCCACGCTCAAGTCCCTCGTACCTGCACAAAACGATAGCTACTCGCAACCAACACGATTAGGGGTTGTCAATCCCTTCACGGTCACTTACGAGAGTGAGATCTGATAGATATAATATTTTTGGTATTTTTGGTATAAAGATGCAAAGTAAAAAGTAAAGGCAAAGTAAAAAAGCAAAGAAAGATTAAAGTAATGGAGATTGATATGATGATAATAGACCCGGAGGCCATAGGTTTAACTAGTGGCTTCTCTCAAGAGCATAAGTGTTCTACGGTGGGTGAACAAATTATTGTTGAGCAATTGACAGAATTGAGGATAGTTATGAGAATATCTAGGCATGATCATGTATATAGGCACCACGTTCGTGACAAGTAGACCGAAACGATTCTGCATCTACTACTATTACTCCACCCATCGACCGCTATCCAGCATGCATCTAGAGTATTAAGTAAAAAAACAGAGTAACGCCTTAAGCAAGATGACATGATGTAGAGAGATAAATTCATGCAATATGAAATAAACCCCATCTTGTTATCCTTGATGGCAACGATGCAATACGTGCCTTGCTGCCCCTTTTGTCACTGGGTAAGGACACTGCAAGATCGAACCCAAAGCTAAGCACTTCTCCCATGGAACTACCAATCTAGTTGGCCAAACCAAACGGATAATTCGAAGAGACTTGCAAAGATAACCAATCATACATAAAAGAATTTAGAGAAGATTCAAATATTATTCATAGATAGACTTGATCATAAACCCACAATTCATCGGTCTCAACAAACACACCGCAAAAAGAAGATTACATCGAATAGATCTCCACAAGAGAGGGGGAGAACTTTGTATTGAGATTCAAAGAGAGAGAAGAAGCCATCTAGCTACTAACTATGGACCCGAAGGTCTGAGGTAAACTACTCACACTTCATCGGAGAGGCTATGATGATGTAGAAGCCCTCCGTGATGACGGCCCTTTTCCGGCGGAGCTCCGGAATAGGCCCCAAGATGGGATCTCATGGATACAGAAAGTTGCGGCGGTGGAATTAGGTTTTTGGCTCCTCTTCTGATCGTTTGGGGGTACGTGTGTATATATAGGAGGAAGGAGTACGTCGGTGGAGCGCCGAGGGGCCCATGACGCAGGGGGCGCGCCCTGGGGGAGGGGCACGCCCCCCACCCTCGTGACCGCCTCTTTTGTTCCTTGGCGTAGGGTCCAAGTCTCCTGGATCATGTTCGGTGATAAAATCACGTTCTCAAAGATTTTATTCCGTTTGGACTACGTTTGATATTCCTTTTTTCGAAACACTGAAATAGGCAAAAAAACATCAATTCTGGGTTGGGCCTCCGGTTAATAGGTTAGTCCCAAAAATAATATAAAAGTGAAAAATAAAGCCCAATATAGTCCAAAACAGTAGATAATATAGCATGGAGCAATCAAAAATTATAGATACATTGGAGACGTATCACTCCCCCACCGCCGCCTGCCGCCACCCCGCCCCCAGCTGCCATCACCTCCATGCTCCCTCATCCACCACCACCTGACCGGCCGCCCCTCCTGCCGCCACCCCCTCCTTTCCACCCGCCACCGCGCCAGTTGCCCGTCCCGCTCCTGCGCCCCCGGCGTCCTGCTGTGACCATGGCGTACCGCCCTGGCGAGGCCTCGCAGCGCCCGGGCGCCGGCAGCACCTTCACCGTGAGCACGCAGGCCATGGAGGATGTGGCACGCAATCTGCGTGCTTCAGCTGTGCTAGTCACCATGTCGGAGGCCAGACAAGACATCAACCCACAGCTGGTGGCCAAGGCGCTGGAGTGCGAGCTCAATATCCCCTGGGACGAGGATTTCCTGGTCAGGTTTGGTCACTCGCCTCACCGCGACACCGCCGTGGAGGCCGGGGCAGTTCCATGCCGGGGGGTGGCTCTGAATCTGGCCCCCTAGACGCCGGCGGCGCGCGGTCACCAGCGGGTCTCCCGTTTCTACTGTCGCCTGGCGATCGAGGGCCTGCCCGTTCAAGCCTGGCGCAAGGATGCGGTTCAAGATGCCATTGGCCTCTCCTGCAAGGTCGATCGGCTTGAGCGCCAATCATCGTCCCTCTCCAACACCTCCCTGGCGTATGCATGGGTGTGGGCCTGGTCGCCGGACGACATTCCCACGGCCAACAGCTTCTCCATCATCGACCGTCCGGCTGCTGATGTGCGTGGCCTCCCACCGCCCCCAGAAGGCCACCCGCGCGAAGAAGGTGTCCAAGGGCCGCAATTCCCCATACCGATCCACCTCGACCAAACGCAAGACTACTCCCCGGTGTCCGAGCGTCCACCGGGGGCGAGCACCGAATGGCCGCTCATTGATCGCTTCCGTTGGGAGCGCTTCATCGAGGACGGTCAGGCAGGCACGGGCCGCCGCCGCGTGGCCCCCGCGTGCGCGGTGGATAGGAACCGCCGGCGCGACGATGACGATGAGCACCACGACAGCCGGGGCCGTAGGCGCGCCCGCTCCAGGTCGTCTCGCCGCGGAGGGTTACTGGGTTGCCGTTCAGACGGAACGGAGGGCAGCGTGCTCCGTAGGCAGGCCAGTGGCCCCACGGAGCGGCACGACAGGCGCCGCAGCGCCTCGCCCCGAGATGGCCTGTCTCCTCGCAGTCGCAGCCTGAGCCCTGTCTCTATGGACTCTGCCAGGCGCAGCCGCTCGCGGTCCCGTGAGCGTTTTGGCGGTTTGTCCAGGCGCAGTCGCTCTCGTTCGCCGCTTTCCTGCCTGCCCCTGGAGAGCATGGCGATGCTGGGCCTGCCCCTGCTGCAGGGCATGCCTGCTCCGAAGGGAACGCTGACCGAGGGCGCTCTGCACGGGTTGCCGCTCCTGGCCAAGCCGGACATGCACTCCTTCTAGGACGAAATGGAGGCTGCATGGAACGAGCTCACGCGCGCTGACCCGTTGCTTCTGGAGATAGATGCTCTGTCCTCCTGGCAGCCGGGCCACGCCTCCAACCTCCTCCTGTCAGCTGGCGCGTGGAACGAGGCCACACGCGCTGACCCGCTGCTCCTGGAGATAGATGCGCTATCCTCCTGGCAGCCGGGCCACGCCGCTGACCCTCTCCTTTCAGCTGACGTGGGGTGGGCCTCTTCACCATCCTTCGGGTCCCCTCCCGCTGCCTGGGCCGGCCCTGAAGATGCCCAACTGGGCCTCCTCGAGCATGGGCAGGATGGTGGGCTAGCGCAGTCCACCGGACCTGCTTCTCTGTGTCAGGGGCTGACGCTTAAGCCTTGGCCCAGTCTGGGTTACCTCTACCAACTCCGCCGCCCCAATTGCTCGCGCCGCCGCCAACTGAACAACTCTGCTGGCCCTCGGTTCAGGACTGCAACAAGAAGGATCGCCTTATGTCGGCCAACCAGCTGGCCATTCAGCTGCAAGGGCTCGAAGTGGATGCCACTACGACCTTCCTCCACAAGGTGTTCAAGATGCTGCCTCCTTCCATCATGGGCGTGCCACCGGACATGTCGCTGCTGCCCGCGACAACGGTGGAGGCGCCACCACCCTGCATGGTGCCCAATTCTACCACCCAGCGCCGCACCAGTGCTAGGATCGCCAAGACGGCGGTCGGCCTCACCCAGCTGCAGAAAGCACAGGCAAGACTGGCCCAACAGACGCCGTTCATCGATGGCCCCAAGCAGTTCAACTCCGCCGTGCGAGCCCGCTATGTGGATCGCTTCAAAGCTCCGCTTGGCAAGCTCACAGCTACCATCGCCAAGGCCACCGGGGCGCGTTCCAAGACCAAGATCAACCTCCCGGACGAGGACCTCCGTGGCCTTGCCGGTGAGGACGCAGCCGGAGCGGTCTGAACCCCGCGCTAGGCTGCCTCGGGATCCAGTAGTTCTCCATGTTAGCGCGGCCCATGGCGCGTTTGTCCATGTTTGTGTACTGTCCGAACCATCACGCCGTCAGCAGACCGCATCATAGGTTCCGTCTTAGCTTGTTGCGACCTCGCCGGGCGCCAGTGTTGTTCATCCGGCTGTACCTGTGTAACAATGTTGCTTGCCTAGCTGCTCTCTGTTGGAGCATGCTTATGAAAGGGATCCCATTCTGTGTCAATTATGAATAGTTTCTCCTTACTTAACTGGAACGTGCGTGGGCTAAATGACCGCGCACGTCGGTGCGGTGTACACATCCTTGTCAACTAAACCCATTGCTCGCTGCTCTGTCTCCAAGAAACCAAGCGCGAGCACTTCTCTGATGCTCTGCTTGCCGAGGTGATGGGTGCACGGCTAACGGGCTCTGTGATCTTGCCGGCCGTGGGCACTAGAGGCGAGATCTTGCTAGCCTGGGATGCAATCCGTTTCGACGTCAACATGCTTGATGTCTCTGCGTTCGCCATCTCGGTGCAAGTGCAACCAAGAACTGGAGAGGCTGCCTGGACGCTCACCACAGTCTATGGGCCAACCGATGATGGTTTGAAGCCATTATTCCTTGATGATCTGCGTAGGATCAGGGGCCTTGTGAATGGAGCTTGGCTTCTAGTGGGCGACTTCAATCTTATTTATCAAACTAGGGACAGGAACAACGTGCATGTAAACCGTCGGCTGATGGCGCAATTCAGTGATGCGCTGCACTCCAGCGACCTCTTGGAGATCAAGCTATCAGGGAGGAAATTCATTTGGTCGAATGAGCAGCCAACACCCACTATGGTTCGACTCGACCGTGCTTTTTGTACGCCTCAATGGGACTCAATGTTCGGTGCGGCCAGACTGCAGCCCCTTGCAACTGCAATGTCTGATCACTGCCCGTTGCTGCTCACCTGTGATGCAACCACTCCTAGGGGACCCCGCTTCCGTTTCGAAGCTTTCTGGCCGCACGTAGATGGGTTCCAAGAAGTGGTTCTGCAAGTCTGGTCACAACCCTGCAGGGCGACCGACGCCATCAAAACCCTTGACGAGAAGCTCAGGCGAACGGCATGGGCCCTTCGGCTTTGGCACAAGAATTACATTGGAGACACCAAACTGCAGCTGCTGATGGCCCAGGACACAGTGGCATTGCTTGATGCTGCATAAGAAGAGAGGCAGCTTCAGCCCGATGAGCTTCAGCTCAGGAGCGACCTTAAATCGCGTATCTTGGGCTTGGCGGTCATTGAGCGCATCAAGGCTCGCCAGCGGGCGAGGGTGAACTGGCTCCGCGCTGGCGACGCAAACACAAAATTTTTCCTCATCAAAGTGAATGCTAGAAGGCGGAAGAATTTTATTGCGACGCTTGCGGCCGACGGGGTGATTGCCACTGAGCAGAAACACAAGGAGGAGATCGCCGCCCAATTCTTTCGTGGGCTGCAAGGCACGGCTGCTGCTACGGCGTCCGCGTTCAACTGGGACGCACTAGGCCTCCAAGCCGCCAATCTTCAGGAGCTCGAAGCACACTTCTCCTCCGATGAGATCCCGGTTGCCATTCGTGACCTACCCGGGGATCGTGTGCCGGGCCCTGACGGTTTCTCGGGTGCTTTCTTCAAAGCAACATCGGGCATCATCATCCAAGACCTCTTCCTCGCCTTTCAGCAGCTACATAGATGCAACAGCGCTGGACTGCATTTGATCAATGGCGCCCACACGATCCTCCTGCCTAAGAAGGACGACCCTGCGACCATGTCTGATTTTCGACCAATTAGCCTGCTACATGGTGTTATCAAGATATTCGCCAAAATTCTGGCCTCGCGTCTGGCTAAACGGCTCGATAGCCTCATCGCGCCGGTGCAAAGCGCCTTCATTAAAGGCAGATGCATCCAGGACAACTTCTTGTTTGTCCAAGGCATGGCAAGGCACTTTCACCGCACCAAGAGACCTATGCTCCTGATCAAGCTCAACATTGCCAAAGCCTTCGACACAGTGTCTTGAACGTACTTGCTTGATATGCTACGAGCCAGGGGTTTCGGACAAAGATGGTGCGACTGGATCGCCCTGCTCCTTGCCTCGGCGTCCTCCAGGGTGCTTGTCAACGGGGTGGTAGGCCCCGTGATTCGGCACCGTCGAGGGCTTAGGCAAGGAGACCCGCTCTCGCCTTTCCTCTTCATCCTGGCCATGGAGCCGCTGCAGCAGCTGCTCGTCAATGCCGTGCAGGAAGGAGCCCTATCCAAGATCAAAGGCAAGGTTCCGGCATTCCGAACCTCTATGTATGCTGACGACGTCACAATCTTCCTCAACCCCGACCAGCAAGAGGTGCTCACCCTTAGATCGATACTCCGTGCCTTCGGAGATGCCACGGGATTAAGAATCAATTTCAGTAAAAGCACACTCCTAGCCATCAATGGTGCGAGCTTCTCAATTGATGACCTGGCTGGGTTGCTGGGGGCGCCGCATGGAACCTTTCCTTGCAAATTCCTCGGTCTCCCTCTATCTCTTCGCAAACTGCGCACGATTGATTTCCAGCCGCTTATTGACAAGCTAGTGGCGAGGCTAGCAGGCTGGAAATTTATGCTGCTTGCGGCTGCAGGGCGTCTGGTACTGCTCAACTCCATGCTCTCGGCCTTCATGGTTTATTGGATGTCCCTTCACGAGCTGCCGGCGTGGGTTCGGTGCCAGATTGACAAGATCAGGCGTGCCTGGCTTTGGAAGGGCCAGGAGTTCTGTCATGGTGGGCACTGCAAGGTGGCATGGGGACGCATCTGCCGACCGCGCGATCTCGGCGGCCTTGGCATCCTAGACCTCCAACGCTTTGGAGTTGCATTGAGGCTGCAATGGCTATGGCTGGAGCGCGTGGCCAGGGCAAGGCCATGGATCGGACTACCTATCCCCTGCTCCACACCGGATCGACTGCTCTTCGTGGCTTCCACCACCGCTACCGTACATGATGGCAAAACTGCCAGCTTTTGGTTCGATAGCTGGTTGCGAGGGGATGCCCCAATCACCATTGCGCCGGGGATCTTCATGCTCTCGCGGCGTAAAAAATGGTCGGTCCAGGATGCTCTACGGGACGGGAGGTGGGTTAAGGATGTGCAAGGGCGCGTAACCCCTGCCCTTCTAATGGAGTTTGTGGCCTTGTGGTCTAGAGTTGCTTCGGCTGGCCCGCTCTCTGATGGCCACGACGAGTTCTCCTGGAACCTCACTGAATCCCGGAAATTCACCACGGCATCGGCATAGCGCCTGTAGTTCCTGGGCTCTACGCAATCGCCTGCCCTCGAGATCATTTGGAAGGCGTGGGCTCCTGCCAAGATCAAACTCTTCGCATGGCTCCTATCTATTAACAGATTACTTACTGCCGATCGACTCTTAGCGCGGCAACGGCCCAATAACTATTTTTTGCCCGCTCTGTTGCCGTAACCTGGAAACCAGCATACACCTTTTCAAAGAATGTCAGTGGTCAAGGCAGCTTTGGGCGGTAGCGGCGGTACGCCTCGCCATCCCATCACTGCACCCTGTGAGTTGGCCTGCCGACGGGGGTTTCCTTGTAGACTGGATGATGAGGCTTGGCGGATAAGCTACGCTTATCAAGCGGTCGTGCTCGATCGTGCTTCTTGTCCTCTGGACCATTTGGAAGGAACGTAATGACAGGATCTTCAATGACGCGGAGCATGACCCGGAGGAGGTTCTGAATCGGATCGGTGAGGAGCTCCGACTGTGGGCTCTGGCTGGGGGTAGTCATCTGATGCTGTAAGAGTAGAGCCAGGCCGCAGTTTTTTTCTCTTTCTTTTATTTTGTTTGCCTTGTCCACGTGACAGGCCAAACTTTTGTACAGTTGACGTTCTCATGTTGTTTCTTCTGCAACGAGATCGCAGTTCTCCTGCGTTTCCTCAAAAAAAAAAGATTGGAGTGGATGTAAATTTTCCTGTTGAAAAATGCCTTTGGTCGTGGTGGTGATCTTTTTACTCCTATGTTTTAAGGATCCTACAATTCAAAGAGACCCTAATGCTATGGTCGTGGTGGTGATCTTGTAACCTTGCACGCCGGTGTGGGCAGTACGTGGAGGAGTTAAAATCCTGTAGCTAGATCCAATACACGAGTTGGTGTGGCTCGTCTATGCGTAGCTCGCACGGTGGTGTGTTCAGAGTCCTTGTGTGAGCCTTTTCCACGGACCTCCATCTCCATTTCGTGGGCCGGCTTCGAGCGTGTCGCAAGCATCGAGTGTGTGCTTGACGCCGTATGTATGTATAGTACGCGGCAGCCGGAAAGTTTTACCTTACTCGTCATCCATTCGATCTACTTTGTAATTCATACATTGTTTACTTTCCTGTTATTACCACAAGTGCGGTTTAGAGTCGTACACCTATATATCAGTCGGGTTGTGGCTTAGCTAGTATCGATGAATTCCCTAATTCGCCTGATGGTTGAATCCTATACATAAACGACAGAGCTGATAGCCAAATATACAACCGATCTAGACAATTTCCCTTTATTTCCCCTTTAATATCTTGATCCATACCATAGATCATGGCTAGGACCTGACAAATTGGTTTTCAGAGCAAAGATTCCCCGACAGCATCTTCCGATTCCATGTAAATTTGTGGAGAGGTGATAAATCCTACCCTATCCCCACCCTTGTTGCGGCGGCGGGGACGATCAGCTGCGATGTCGTGTGGTGGCGGGGTTTCTTCCTCAATATGGTAGCGGTGGCGGCGATTTGGCGGCGCAGGCGGCGGTCAGCCTTCGAGTACATATCAGTAGCGTGGAGTGGTTGCGTGTAATCTCTTCCTACATAGTAAAATCCCATGTCTATCACTGATATGTGTACCTTTGGTGGCGAGGAGCATCCGCGATGGTAAGATCTTAAGATTGGAGGCTGGTTGTTGTGATTATCGTGGTAAAATTTCCTTTTGCTCTTCAGATCAAGGTGATGGGTTGAGCGAAGATGATTCATGAGGCCGATTTGCAGCAGGTTCTCCTCCGCCAGGAGGATTTTGGCGTCCTCTAGAAGGATAGCGCGCTGATGCAGTCTGATGTCTCCAAACTACTAGAAGAAGTCAGCTCCAAGCAAGGTGAAATTTCTCAGCAAGTAGGAAGTGTAGAGCAGGCAGTACTTGATTTGCAAGCAGTTATAAACTATTAGTTTAGTGCTTAAATCTATAGTCTGTCCTAATGCAAATGGGGAACAGAGAGAGCAGCTACCCAGCTCCAGTCAAGTGCCCAAGCTCCTATAGAAACATTTTATAAGGATTTCTTTGTACTACTTTCTGTTGGATTTCTAGCATCTACTCAAACCTCTTTAGAGGCCTCTTTCATTCACAAAATTTGTAATATGTAAGAATAGAAAAGGCAGGGGGATAGAGTGTCATGTCATCCTCAATACTACAGGATTAGTATGAGTGTTTGGTTGTGTGCAGGAAAAATGTAGAATTCTTCACATGAGATTGGAGTGGATGTAAATTTTCTTGTCAAAAAATGCCTATGGATGTAATCTTATGTATCAAATAACACGGGGAAACAAATTCTATGGATTGGAATCCTTTAAAATTCCTTTAGAAATTCTTTGAATCAAAGAGAGCCGCAAACCAATCCTCCTATAAGATTGAGATGAGCATGACATTTCAATCCTATGTTCTTTTTACTCCCATGTTTTAAGGATCTTGCGAATCAAAGAGGCCCTAATGCTATGGTCGTGGTGGTGATCTTGTAACCTTGCACGCCGGTGTGGGCAGTACGTGGAGGAGTTAAAATCCTGTAGCTAGATCCAATACACGAGTTGGTGTGGTTCGTTTATGCGTAGCTCGCACCGTGGTGTGTTCAGAGTCCTTGTGTGAGCCTTTTCCACGGAGCTCCATCTTCATTTCGTGGGCCGGCTTCGAGCGTGTCGCAAGCAAGCATGCAGCCGGAAAGTGAATGTGACGGGACGAGACTCTCTGGTTGGTTGTTGGATCCATCCAACGGTGGGAGCTGGACCTCAGCACGGCACGCTTGCAACTGGACTACAGGAACCTAGGACAGTGGATACGCAGAGCGCAGTTTGCGTGGTCGAAGAGGAGGTTCTGTCGAATACTCCATCCCACTTCCGTTGAATCCTCAGTCGAACCCAGCTGGTGTTTATCCAGATTTTTTAAAGGAAGCTGTTGTGTATCGATGGCGACCCGAGTGTTAAAAAGTTGATGCCGATCGATCATTCAGGTACAGGCGGTCTTGAATGAGCATGGGTCTGCTCAGCTAAACAGATGGGAATTGGATTCGTGGCTCGTGTTGGTGCTCCCGGCTAGGCTGTCCCCATCCCCAACGACATGCAACTCAAATCTCGGCGCTTGTGAACTTCCACAAAAAGTCGCGAGATAGTCCAACTTGGCAACTTCCCAACATAATTATGTACTACATGTTACTATGTTACCAGTATATTATTTTCCCTCTGGCTAACAGCAACCGATGAGGTAGAAGAACGGTCAAAAACCGCGGTGAACGTGTCCTGATCGACCCATCGCTACCACATGTTGTCAAAACCGATCGATCGCTACCGCATCTTTAATGACACGTGCTGGCGCAGAGGAGGCTCACAACGAAACGAAAGCTGCGTGAAAGCAGATCCAGGCAAGGACGCTAGGTACATCCAAAGACTAGCAACAGCTCCTCGATCGATAGATGGAGTCGCACTTGGCACGGAGATTTTTCTCTTGTGCCACGGCACGAGCGCTGGCTAGCTGCCGCGGTCCACTTGCATGTGCATGGTGAGCTCCGCCCGTTTTCTTCCTGGCCACCGGCAGCAGCAGGCTGTGTCTGCAGCGCAGCGTCCGGCAGAGTGAAGGTCGCCGTCACATGGTTAGGCTGGTCACTGGGAGTAACATCAGTAGTAACGTTACACTTTTTAAGATAATTTTGCTTATATGACACATATTTAATGATAAAAGAAGTGGTGGTGGTAACTTAGCTAGTTACTGTAACATCACACATATCAAGACAATATGAGCCTATGAGCTAATAAATGAACCATGACATGACGCTACACATATGTTACTACCCATTATGAAAGTACTAATATAGCCTAATAAAATATGATGTTACTAGTCTAAGTTACTTCCCATTATGATTAGTCTTACATGAGCCAATGAGCCCGTGACGCTCACTGATGACCTGGGGTCCTGTGCTCGGTCAAAACGAACGCTGGGGGACGGGATGGCCAGCCAAGTTGGGGCACCGGATTATCATTGCCGTATTGTATCGTTCGTCAATCAATCATTCGTGGTTGAGGTTTCTGGTCGGTTCGTGGAGCACAATGTCACTTCACTTCCGGTCATGTGCCTTTGATCTTTGTTTGACCCGGGTTTGTCAGGCGGCCAGCATGGTACTAGTACGTGACTAGGTGGTTTTGTTTTGCATCCACTCCAGACCCAAGTGTAGTTTAGTACTGTCGAGAGATGCATATGCAGGTGTTGCTTTTGGAAATAGATCAACACTAATGATGCACGACAGATAGTTAAGTTTATCCCTGTGTTTCCTTGCAGCTTTGTTGGCGTCAATGTCAACTCGGTGGCGAATGAATGGATCTTCAGATTCGGCCGCGAGATGCTGGCCCTTTTAGCGTGCTCAATGATTTTACTTTACTTTTGAGAAAAAGGTAAGAGACTCAAAGGTTACAGAAACAAGGCATTATCTTATGGATAATGATTAGAATCATCCGGCCGATTCTATGCTTCGTGTCGAGAGCCAACCACGTGTCAGTGTAGTCCCATGCACCCCAACTCAAAATTTTGTAACATCGTCTATGTTTCCGAAACATGGGGAATGTCGCAGTTGCAACTCGATGGTACAGATAATTTTTTGGCAGCACTACATCTGTTATAAAAAAAATCTGCAACATAAGCTTTGTTGCAAAAAAAATTATATCTGAAACATAACCTCTCTTGTAAAAGAAAAATCTACAACCCAACCTTTGTTACAAATATTTCCTGCAACATGACTTCTGTTGTAAAAAAATTCTGCAACACAACGTATGTTGCAAAAGTGAAGAACATCACGGGCACTCGGCGCTAGATTTGTGCCAAATCTGACGACTCATGAGGTGGCGGCTCTTTTAAAAAAATCAGCCGGCCGACTCGTAGCACCGTGCTAAATTCCCTCTGTTGAATAATATAGTGCATATAGATTTTTTTTAAAAATCCCACAAACATTGACCAAGTTTATGGGAAAAATATATATTTAGATCTAGAATGCCAAATATGTACAATTAGATTCATTATAATATGTATTTTTTATATTCTATATATTTGTTATTGCAGATATAAATAATTTTCTCTATAAATTTTGGTCAAAGATTGATTTTCTAGAAAAGTTATACGCACTAGATTATGAAATGTAGGGAGTACCGAAAGTGATACACTGCACAAAGGACTACAAAGAAAGTATACATAAATTACAACCAAGTCCTTTTCGTTTGCTTTCAAGGCCCCCAAATGACACCAAAAGAAAGCAATTGACTTCTGATACAAATTGCAACCTTATTGAAGATGCTTTGACCCCTACAACTAACTTATGGTACAAATAACAAAGCCTAGATCAACTGGCCTACCTACCTCCCACCCATTATGGCAAAAAAAGAGGGGAGAAGATACTGAAGTCACCCGATTAAATGGTCTGCTAAACTTATTTCTAGAGTATTCACTAGATCCATCACCCATCTGCACCATCATCCATATACGCCAACTAGATCAATGATCAAACCATCTAGCAACACTTCTTGAAGGCACCAGAGAGTATCTCAGGCAGCTTGTTCGTCATCCGCTTCCAGGCTTCTCTGTTAGAGTGAAGGAGCATGTTCTTCCTTCACCTATATGCACCTGTCTTGGATAACTCCGATCAAGCATTAGGTAGCATTCCATTCTTTTGTGCAATGAAGTCTGCTAAGACTCGAGGAGTAGATTCACCTCTTGTTGTCGTGGTTCATTTTGAGCCTCGTCTTTTAACAAATGTGTTTGGAGGGGTGTCGGTGTCAAAACCGGCAGATCTCGGGTAGGGGTCCCGAACTGTGCGTCTAAGGATCGATGGTAACAGAAGATAGGGGACACAATGTTTATCCAGGTTTGGGCCCTCTTGATGGAGGTAATACCCTACGTCCTGCTTGGTTGACTTTGATGAGTATAGGGGTTACAAGAGTTGATCTACCACGAGATCATTATGGCTAAACCCTAGATGTCTAGCCTATGTGATTATGATTGTGTCTGTCCCTACGGACTAAACCCTCCGGTTTATATAGATACCGGAGGAGACTAGGGTTTGTACATAGTCGGTTTACAGAAAAAGGAATCTTCATATACGCACGCTAAGCTTGCCTTCCACGCCAAGGAGAGTCCCATCTGGACACGGAGGAAAGTCTTCCGTCTTGTATTTCCACGACCCATTAGTCCGGCCCATATCACATAGCCCGGACGCCCAAGGACCCCATAATCCTGAACTCCCTCAGTAGCCCCTGAATCAGCCTTCAATGACGATATGTTAGGCGCGCAGATTGTTTTCGACATTGCAAGGCGGTTCCTACTCCGAATACTTCAAAGCAGTTGATTTCAGTACTATGTCCGGCTCTGTACAACAGTCATACCTCTAAGTCATAAGGGCAGAATACAGATAAGTTCTATCTTCTGAAGATTTTACTGGTGAGACATTACGTCTGGCCATTTTATTATTTCAAAACGCTTTTCGGCCTCCTGTTTCGCGTTTTGAGACGCAACCTCCGACGACATGTCTTGTCAAAATAGATATCGTGCCCACTTATTACATGATTCTCATCAATACGGGTTTGGAAAACCCAACCTTGTCGTTTCACACGGCCCCTTGGAAATAGATGAGCTTTAAGGATCGCGGGGGACGCATGATATTCACTGCCTTTATAAGGAGATAAAATTCCTCCCTTTTTACCCCACGCCTTCCCCTTCCTCAGTCCATCCGCCCTCAAGCTCCAGCGCTCAAGCTTCGATCCACTCTATTCCCAGAAAGTACTCCAGCCATGTCCGGATCCGGAGCGCAGAGCAAGTGGATGGCCTCCTCCATCACGGAGAAAAACATCAAGGAACTTCGGGAAGCGGGGTATTTGGCCAAAGAGATCGCCCACCGGCTCCCAGCCAAAAAACAGGTCATCCCCACTCCAAAGCCCGGCGAGTGGGTAGTATTTATCCCTCATTTTCTTCGCGGACCGGGGTTTCCCCTTCATCCTTTCGTCCGCGGCCTCATGTTTTACTACGGGCTAGATTTCCATGATCTAGCCCCAAATTCTTTCCTCAAAATTTCGGTGTTTATCGTCATATGCGAGGCATTCCTCCGTGTTTCCCCTCACTTCGGCTTATGGCTCAAGGTCTTCAATGTGAAGCCGAAAGTGGTGGACGGCCAGCACCCGGATTGCAGTGGCGCTATGGTGAGCAAACTGCCCAATGTCACTTGGCCCAAGGGCACCTTCGTGGAGACCGTGAAGGGATGGCAGCAAGGGTGGTTCTATATCACAGAGCACCGTGACTCCACATGGGCTGCTCCTACGGAGTTCAAGTACGGGCCCCCAATGCGGCTGACATCCTGGCTCAACAAGGGCCTGGACTGGGCGTCGTCTGACGAGGTAATGATGCTGGAGAAGCGCATCAAGAGCATGGTAGATAAAAATACCAGCCTCGCCAGCGTGATACAAGTGATGCTCTTCCGCCGGATACTCCCCTGTCATGCGCATGAAGAGCCCATGTGGAAGTTCGACCGGCCGGTCCCCGGACCCTGCAGCGGTTCTTCGGCACGAAGCACAAAGACATGTGGATGAAGGAAATATGCCCTAGAGGCAATAATAAAGTTATTATTTATTTCCTTATATCATGATAAATGTTTATTATTCATGCTAGAATTGTATCAACCGGAAACATAATACATGTGTGAATACATAGACAAACAGAGTGTCACTAGTATGCCTCTACTTGACTAGCTCATTGATCAAAGATGGTTATGTTTCCTAACCATAGACATGAGTTGTCATTTGATTAACGGGATCACATCATTAGGAGAATGATGTGATTGACTTGACCCATTCCGTTAGCATAGCACTTGATTGTTTAGTTTGTTGCTATTGCTTTCTTCATGACTTATACATGTTCCTATGACTATGAGATTATGCAACTCCCGTTTACCAGAGGAACACTTTGTGTGCTACCAAACGTCACAACGTAACTGGGTGATTATAAAGGTCCTCTACAGGTGTCTCCGAAGGTACTTCTTGGGTTGGCGTATTTCGAGATTAGGATTTGTCACTCCGATTGTCGGAGAGGTATATCTGGGCCCTCTCGGTAATGCACATCACTTAAAGCCTTGCAAGCATTGCAACTAATGAGTTAGTTGCGGGATGATGTATTATGGAACGAGTAAAGAGACTTGCCGGTAACGAGATTGAACTAGGTATTGAGATACCGACGATCGAATCTCGGGCAAGTAACATACCGATGACAACGGGAACAACGTATGTTGTTATGCGGTTTGACCGATAAAGATCTTCGTAGAATACGTGGGAGCCAATATGAGCATCCAGGTTCCGCTATAGGTTATTGGCCGGAGACATGTCTCGGTCATGTCTACATAGTTCTCGAACCCATAGGGTCCGCATGCTTAAAGTTTCGGTGACGATTGTATTATGAGTTTATGTGATTTGATGTACCGAAGATAGTTTGGAGTCCCGGATGAGATCGGGGACATGACGAGGAGTCTCGAAATGGTCGAGACGTAAAGATCGATATATTGGACGACTATATTCGGACATCAGAAAGGTTCCGAGTGATTCGGATATTTTCGGGGGTACCGGGGAGTTACGGGCATACGAGGAAGAAGTAATGGGCCTCATGGGCCAAGTGGTGGAAGAGAGGAGGCAGGGCGCGTGGCCCCCCTAGCCCAAACCGAATTGGACTAGGGGGCCGGGCCCCCTTTCCTCCTTTTCCTCCTACTCCTTCCTTCTCCTTCTCCTCCTTCCTTTCCTCCTCCTAGTAGGAGTAGGAAAGGGGAGTCCTACTCCTACTAGGAGGAGGACTCCTCCTCCTGGCGCGCCCATAGAGGGCCGGCCGGCCTTCCCTCTTGCTCCTTTATATACGGGGGCAGGGAGCACCTCTAGACACACAAGTTGATCTGTTGATCTCTTCCAGCCGTGTGCGGTGCCCCCCTCCACCATATTCCACCTCGGTCATATTGTAGCGGTGCTTAGGTGAAGCCCTGTGTCGGTAACAACATCATCACCGTCATCACACTGTCTTGCTGACGGAACTCTCCCGTGAAGCTCTGCTGGATCGGAGTTCGCGGGACGTCATCGAGCTGAACGTGTGCTGAACTCGGAGGTGCCGTGCATTCGGTACTTGTATCGGTTGGATCGTGAAGACGTACGACTACATCAACCGCGTTGTGCTAACGCTTCCGCTGCTGGTCTACGAGGGTACGTAGACAACACTCTACCCTCTCGTTGCTATGCATCACCATGATCTTGCGTGTGCGTAGGAAAATTTTGAAATTACTACGTTCCCCAATAGTGGCATCCGAGCCAGGTTTTATGCGTTGATGTAATATGCACGAGTAGAACACAAGTGAGTTGTGGGCGATATAAGTCATACTGCTTACCAGCATGTCACACTTTGGTTCGGCGGTATTGTTGGATGAAGCGGCCCAGACCGACATTACGCGCACGCTTACGCGAGACTGGTTTTACCGCTGTGCTATGCACACAGGTGACTAGCGGGTGTCAGTTTCTCCAACTTTAGTTGAACCAAGTGTGGCTACGCCTGGTCCTTGCGAAGGTTAAAACAACACCAACTTGACAAACTATCGTTGTGGTTTTGATGCGTAGGTAAGAACGGTTCTTGCTCAGCCCGTAGCAGCCACGTAAAACTTGCAACAACAAAGTAGAGGACGTCTAACTTGTTTTTGCAGGGCATGTTGTGATGTGATATGGTCAAGACGTGATGAGATATAAATTGTTGTATGAGATGATCATGTTTTGTTGAAGTTATCGGCAACTGGCAAAAGCCTTATGGTTGTCTCTTTATTGCATAAGATGCAAGCGCCAAATAATTGCTTTACTTTATCGCTATGCGATAGCAATAGTTGCAAGAGCAATAGTTGATGAGACGACCATGTGACGACACATTGATATAGATCAAGATGATGGAGATCATGGTGTCATGCCGGTGACGATGGAAATCATGACGATGCTTTGGAGATGGAGATCAAAGGCACAAGATGATGATGGTCATATCATGTCACATATTTTGATTGCATGTGATGTTTATCTTTTATGCATCTTATTTTGCTTAGTTCGACGGTAGCTTTATAAGATGACCTCTCACTAAATTTCAAGATAAAAAGTGTTCTCCCTGAGTATGCACCGTTGCCAAAGTTCGTCGTGCCCAGATACCACGTGATGATCGGGTGTGATAAGCTCTACGTCCATCTACAACGGGTGCAAGCCAGTTTTGCACATGCAGAATACTCAGGTTAAACTTGACGAGCCTAGCATATGCAGATATGGCCTCGGAACACTAAGACCGAAAGGTCGAGCGTGAATCATATAGTAGATATGATCAACATAGTGATGTTCACCATTGAAAACTACTCCATTTCACGTGATGATCGGTTATGGTTTAGTTGATTTGGATCACGTAATCACTTAGAAGATTAGAGGGATGTCTTTCTAAGTGGGAGTTCTTAAGTAATATGATTAATTGAACTTAAATTTATCATGAACTTAGTCCTGGTAGTATTAGCATATCTATGTTGTAGATCAATAGCTCGCGTTTAGCTCCCCTGTTTTATTTTTGATATGTTCCTAGAGAAAATTAAGTTGAAAGATGTTAGTAGCAATGATGCGGATTGGATCCGTGATCTGAGGATTATCCTCATTGCTGCACAGAAGAATTATGTCCTTAATGCACCGCTAGGTGACAGACCTATTGCAGGAGCAGATGCAGATGTTATGAACCTTTGGCTAGCTCAATATGATGACTACCTGATAGTTTAGTGCACCATGCTTAACGTCTTAGAATCGGGGCTTCAAAGACGTTTTGAACGCCATGGAGCATATAAGATGTTCCAAGAGTTGAAATTGGTATTTCATACTCATGCCCGTGTCGAGAGGTATGAGACCTCTGACAGTACTTTGCCTACAAGATGGAGGAGAATAGCTCAACCAGTGAGCATGTGCTCAGATTGTCTGAGTACTACAATTGCTTGAATCAAGTGGGAGTTAATCTTCCATATAAGAGAGCAATTGACAAAGTTCTCTAGTCACTATCACTGAGTTACTAGAACTTAGTGATGAACTATAATATGCAAGGGATGAAAAAGGTAATTCCCAAGCTCTTCATGATGCTAAAATCGATGAAGGTAGAAATCAAGAAAAGCATCAAGTGTTGATGGTTGACAAAGACCACTAGTTTCAAAAAGGGCAAAGGGAAGAAAGGGAACTTCAAGAAGAATGGCAAGCAAGTTGCTGCTCAAGTGAAGAAGCCCAAGTCTGGTCCTAAGCCTGAGACTGAGTGCTTCTACTGCAAAGGGACTGGTCACTAGAAGCGGAACTGCCCCAAGTATTTGGCGAATAAGAAGGATGGCAAAGTGAACAAAGGTATAATTGATATACAGATCATTGATGTGTATTTTACTAGTGTTCGTAGCAACCCCTCGGTATTTGATACTGGTTCAGTTGCTAAGAGTAGTAACTCGAAACGGGAGTTGCGGAATGAACAGAGACTAGTTAAGGGTGAAGTGACGATGTGTGTTGGAAGTGGTTCCACGATTAATATGATCATCATCGTACACTCCCTATCTTTCGGGATTAGTGTTGAACCTAAATAAGTGTTATTTGGTGTTTGCGTTGAGCATGAATATGATTTAATCATGTTTATTGCAATACGGTTATTCATTTAAGTAAGAGAATAAATTGTTGTTCTGTTTACATGAATAAAACATTATATGGTTACAAACTCAATGAAAATGGTTCATTGGATCTCGATCATAGTGATACACATATTCATAATATTGAAGCCAAAAGATACAAAGTTAATAATGATAGTGCAACTTATTTGTGGCATTGCTGTTTAGGTCATATTGGTGTAAAGCACATGAAGAAACTCCATACTGATGGACTTTTGGAATCACTTGATGCTTGCGAACCATGCCTCATGGGCAAGATGACTAAGACTCCGTTCTCCGGAACAATGGAGCGAGCAACTGACTTATTGGAAATAATACATAACTGATGCATGTGGTCCAATGAATGTTAAGGCTCACGGCAAGTATCGTTATTTTCTGACCTTCACAGATGATTTGAGCAGATATGGGTATTTCTACTTAATGAAACACAAGTCTGAAACATTTGAAAAGTTCAAAGAATTTCAGAGTGAAGTGGAGAATCATCGTAACAAAAATAAAAATTTCTACGATATGATCGCAGAAGTAAAATATTTGAGTTACGAGTTTGGCCTTCAGTTAAAACAATGTGAAATAGTTTCACTACTCACGCCACCTGGAACACCACAGTGTAATGGTGTGTCCGAACGTCGTAACCATACTTTATTAGGTATGGTGCGATCTATGATGTCTCTTACCGATTCACCACTATCGTTTTGGGTTTATGCATTGGAGACAGCTACATTCACGTTAAATAGGGCACAATCTAAATCTGTTGAGACGACACCGTATGAACTATGGTTTGGCAAGAAACCTAAGCTATCGTTTCTTAAAGTTTGAGGTTGCAATGCTTATGTGAAAAAGTTTCAACCTGATAAGCTCAAACCCAAATCAGAGAAGTAAATCTTCATAGGATACCCAAAAGAAAATGTTGGGTACACCTTCTATCACAGATCCGAAGGCAAGATATTCATTGCTGAGAATGGATCCTTTCTAGAGAAGGAGTTTCTCTTGAAAGAAGTGAGTGGGAGGAAAGTGGAACTTGATAAGGTAATTGTACCTTCTCCCTTATTGGAAAGTAGTTCATCACAGAAATATGTTCCTGTGACTACTACACCAATTAGTGAGGAAGCTAATGATGATGATCATGTAACTTCAGATCAAGTTACTACCGAACCTCGTAGGTAAGCTAGAGTGAGATCCGCACCAGAGTGGTACAGTAATCCTGTTCTGGAGGTCATGTTACTTGACCATGACGAGCCTACGAACTATGAGGAAGCGATGATGAGCCCAGATTCCACGAAATGGCTTGAGGCCATGAAATCTGAGATGAGATCCATGTATGAGAACAAAGTATGGACTTTGATTGACTTGCCCAATGATCGACGAGCCATTGAGATTAAATGGATCTTCAAGAGGAAGACAGACGCTGATAGTAGTGTTACTATCTACAAAGCTAGAATTGTCGCAAAAAGGTTTTCGACAAATTCAAGGTGTTGACTACAATGAGAATTTCTCACTCGTGTCTTTGCTTAAGTCTGTCCGAATCATGTTAGCAATTGCAGCATTTTATGAAATCTGGCAAATGGATAAACAAAACTACATTCCTTAATGGATTTATTAAAGAAGAGTTGTATATGATGCAAACAGAAGGTTTTGTCAATCCTAAAGGTACTAACAAAATATGCAAGCTCCAGCGATCCATCTATGGACTAGTGCAAGCATCCTGGAGTTGGAATATACGCTTTGATAAGTTGATCAAAGCATATAGTTTTATACAGACTTGCCGTGAAGCCTGTATTTACAAGAAAGTGAGTGGGAGCACTACAACATTTCTGATAAGTATATGTGAATGACTTGTTGGTCGGAGATAATGTAGAATTATTCTGCAAAGCATAAAGGAATGTTTGAAAGGAGTTTTTCAAAGAAAGACCTCGGTGAAGCTGCTTACATATTGAGCATCAAGATCTATAGAGATAGATCAAGACGCTTGATAAGTTTTTCAATGAATACATACCTTGACAAGATTTTGAAGTAGTTCAGAATGGAACAGTCAAAGAAGGAGTTCTTGCCTTTGTTACAAGGTGTGAAGTTGAGTAAGACTCAAAACCCGACCACGACAGAAGATAGAGAGAGAATGAAAGTCATTTCCTATGCCTCAGCCATAGGTTCTATAAAGTATGCCATGCTGTGTACCAGACCTATTGTATACCCTGCCCTGAGTTTGGCAAAGGAGTACAATAGTTATCTAGGAGTAGATCACTGGACATTGGTCAAAATTATCCTTAGTGGAATAAGGATATGTTTCTCGATTATGGAAGTGACAAAAGGTTCATCGTAAAGGGTTACGTCGATGCAAATTTTGACACTGATCCAGATGACTCTAAATCTCAATCTGGATACATATTGAAAGTGGGAGCAATTAGCTAGAGTAGCTCTGTGCAGAGCATTGTTAACATATAAATTTGCAAAATACTTACGGATCTGAATGTGGCAGACCCGTTGACTAAACTTCTCTCACAAGCAAAACATGATCACACCTCAGTACTCTTTGGGTGTTAATCACATAGCGATGTGAACTAGATTATTGACTAGTAAACCCTTTGAGTGTTGGTCACATGTCGATGTGAACTATGGGTGTTAATCACATGGTGATGTGAACTGTTGGTATTAAATCACATGGCGATATGAACTAGATTATTGACTCTAGTGCAAGTGAGAGACTGAAGGAAATATGCCCTAGAGGCAATAATAAAGTTATTATTTATTTCCTTATATCATGATAAATTTTTATTATTCATGCTAGAATTGTATTAACCGGATACATAATACATGTGTGAATACATAGACAAACAGAGTGTCACTAGTATGCCTCTACTTGACTAGCTCGTTGATCAAATATGGTTATGTTTCCTAACCATAGACATGAGTTGTCATTTGATTAACGGGATCACATCATTAGGAGAATGATGTGATTGACTTGACCCATTCCGTTAGCATAGCACTTGATTGTTTAGTTTGTTGCTATTGCTTTCTTCATGACTTATACATGTTCCTATGACTATGAGATTATGCAACTCCCGTTTACCAGAGAAACACTTTGTGTTCTACCAAACGTCACAACGTAACTGGGTGATTATAAAGGTGCTCTATAGGTGTCTCCGAAGGTACTTGTTGGGTTGGCGTATTTCGAGATTAGGATTTTCACTCCGATTGTCGGAGAGGTATCTCTGGGCCCTCTCGGTAATGCACATCACTTAAAGCCTTGCAAGCATTGTAACTAATGAGTTAGTTGTGGGATGATGTATTACGGAACGAGTAAAGAGACTTGCCGGTAACGAGATTGAACTAGGTATTGAGATACCGACGATCGAATCTCGGGCAAGTAACATACCGATGACAAAGGGAACAACGTATGTTGTTATGCGGTTTGACCGACAAAGATCTTCGTAGAATATGTGGGAGCCAATATGAGCATCTAGGTTCCGCTATTGGTTATTGGCCGGAGACGTGTCTCGGTCATGTCTACATAGTTCTCGAACCCGTAGGGTCCGCACGCTTAAAGTTTCGGTGACGATTGTATTATGAGTTTATGTGATTTGATGTACCGAAGGTAGTTCGGAGTCCCGGATGAGATCGGGGACATGACGAGGAGTCTCGAAATGGTAGAGACGTAAAGATCAATATATTGGATGACTATATTCGGACATCGGAAAGGTTCCGAGTGATTCGGGTATTTTCGGGGGTACCGGGGAGTTACGGGAATACGAGGAAGAAGTAATGGGCCTCATGGGCCAAGTGGTGGAAGAGAGGAGGCAGGGCGCGAGGCCCCCCTAGCCCAAAACGAATTGAACTAGGGGGTCGGGCCCCCTTTCCTCCTTCTCCTTCCTTCTCCTTCTCCTCCTTCCTTTCCTCCTCCTAGTAGGAGTAGGAAAGGGGAGTCCTACTCCTACTAGGAGGAGGACTCCTCCTCCTGGCGCGCCCATAGAGGGCCGGCCGGCCTCCCCCCTTGCTCCTTTATATACAGGGGCAGGGAGGCACCTCTAGACACACAAGTTGATATGTTGATCTCTCCCAGCCGTGTGCGGTGCCCCCCTCCACCATATTCCACCTCGGTCATATCGTAGCGGTGCGTAGGTGAAGCCCTGCGTCGGTAACAACATCATCACCGTCATCACGCCGTCGTGCTGACGGAACTCTCCCGTGAAGCTCTGCTGGATCGGAGTTCGCGGGACATCATCGAGCTGAACGTGTGCTGAACTCGGAGGTGCCGTGCATTCGGTACTTGGATCGGTCGGATCGTGAAGACGTACGACTACATCAACCGCGTTGTGCTAACGCTTCCGCTGCTGGTCTACGAGGGTACATAGACAACACTCTCCCCTCTCGTTGCTATGCATCACCATGATCTTGCGTGTGCATAGGAAAATTTTAAAATTACTACGTTCCCCAACAGTGGAAGCTGCTCTTCAAGAACCAGAAGTCATGGCCGGAGACAACCGAAGACCTCGCGTATGATAGCACCCACGCTGCGTCCCCTGTAAGTTCTTTGATAACATTACTTTGCGAGCCCAAGGAGCACACTAAACACTCCATTTTATTTTGCAGGGCTGGACAAAGAAAGCGGAACAGATTCACTATCCGGCTCCGTTGCCCGAAGATGAAGCTATTCCTCTGTTGACGACGATGCTAGTCCCGGCGCCGTACCAGGCGCCGAAAAAGAAGGCTAAGGAGAAGGGCAAGGAGGCCAAGAGTGGCCTCCGCCGTAAAGGCGCCTTGGACATAGTGTCCAAAGACACTAAAACTCTCTCCTCCCCTAACAAAGAGGAAGAGGAGGAGGAAGAGAGTGACCCTCCACCCAAGCGGGAGAGGAAGAAGAAGAAGACGGTAGCTTCCGCCGATCTAGAGGCAGAAGTGTCCAAGAAAGGGAGGACGTCCCATACGGACGACAAAGGGTGATGCAGCACAATAGCGTAAGTATTTCCCTTGAAGAGGAAAGGGTGATGCAGCACAGTAGCGTAAGTATTTTCCTCAGTTTTTGAGAACTAAGGTATCAATCCAGTAGGAGGTAACACACAAGTCACCTAGTACCTGCACAAACGAACAAGAACCTCGCAACCAATGCGATAAAGGGGTTGTCAATCCCTTCGTGGTCACTTACGAAAGTGAGATCTGATAGAGATAATAAGATAAATATTTTTGGAATTTTTATGATATAGATTGGAAAATAAAGATTGCAAAATAATCGGTAATAGAAATGGCAAGTTGATATGAAAATAATATGATGGAAGATAGACCCGGGGGCCATAGGTTTCACTAGTGGCTTCTCTCAAGATAGCAAATTCTATGGTGGGTGAACAAATTACTGTCGAGCAATTGATAGAAAAGCGAATACTTATGAGAATATCTAGGCATGATCATGTATATAGGCATCACGTCCATGACAACTAGACCGAAACGATTCCGCATCTACTACTATTACTCCACACATCGACCGCTATCCAGCATGCATCTAGAGTATTAAGTTCATAAGAACAGAGTAACGCATTAGGCAAGATGACATGATGTAGAGGGATAAACTCAAGCAATATGATATAAACCCCATCTTTTTATCCTTGATGGCAACAATATAATACGTGCCTTGCTGCCCCTACCGTCACTGGGAAAAGACACCGCAAGATTGAACCCAAAGCTAAGCACTTCTCCCATTGCAAGAAAGATCAATCTAGTAGGCCAAACCAAACTGATAATTACAAGAGACTTGCAAAGATATTTAAATCATGCATAAAAGATTTCAGAGAAGAAGCAAATATTGTTCATAGATAATCTTGATCATAAACCCACAATTCATCGGATCTCGACAAACACACCGCAAAAAGAATTACATCGAATAGATCTTCAAGAGAACCGAGGAGAACTTTGTATTGAGATCTAAAGAGAGAGAAGAAGCCATCTAGCTAATAACTGGACCCGAAGGTCTGTGGTAAACTACTCATACATCATCGGAGAGGCCATGGTGTTGATGTAGAAGCCCTGCGTGATCGATTCCACCTCCGGCAGAGCGCCGGAAAAGGCCCCAAGATGGGATCTCACGGGTACAGAAGGTTGCACCAGTGGAAATAGGGTTTCGTGGTGCTCCTGGATGTTTTCAGGGTATATGGGTATATATAGGAGGAAGAAGTACATCGGTGGAGCTGCGAGGGGCCTAACGAGGGTGGGGGCGCGCCTACCCCCCTGGCGTGCCCTCCTGGCTCGTGGCCTCCTCGCTTCTTTCTTGACGTCCACTCCAAGTCTCCTGGATCACATCTGTTTAAAAAATAACTCTCCCGAAGGTTTCATTCCATTTGGATTCCGTTTGATATTCCTTTTCTGCGAAACACTGAAATAGGCAAAAAAACAACAATTTGCACTGGGCCTTTGATACGTCCATTTTGCATCATGCTTTTATATCGATATTTATTGCATTATGGGTTGTTATTTCACATTATGTCACAATACTTATGGCTATTCTCTCTTATTTTACAAGGTTTACATAAGGAGGGAGAATGCCAGCAGCTGGAATTCTAGGCTGGAAAAGGAGCAAATATTAGAGACATATTCTGCACAACTCCAAAAGTCCTGAAACTCCATGGAATACCTTATAATAAATAATGAAAAATCCTCGCCAAAGATGAAGACCAAGGGGCCCACACCCTTCCCACAAGGGTGGGGGGCACCCCCCTAGGGCGCGCCCCCCTACCTCATGGGCCCCCTGGTGGCTCTCCAATGAACATCTTCTCCTATATGAAGTCTTTCGTCGAGAAAAAAATAAGAAGCAACCTTTCGGGACGAAACTCCACCGCCACGAGGCGGAACCTTGGCGGATCCAATCTAGAGCTCCGGCAAAGCTGTTCTGCCCGGGAAACTTCCCTCCCGGAGGGGGAAATCCTCACCATCGTCATCACCAACGCTCCTCTCATCGGGAGAGGGCAATCTCCATCAACATCTTCATCAGCACCATCTCATCTCAAAACCCTAGTTCATCTCTTGTATCCAATTCCTGTCTCCAAGTCCGGGATTAGTGCTAGTAGGTTGCTAGTAGTGTTAATTACTCCTTGTAGTTGATGCTCGTTGGTTTAATTGGTGGAAGATCATATGTTCAGATCCTTTATGCATATTATTGCCCCTCTGATTATGAACATGAATATGCTTTGTGAGTAGTTACGTTTGTTCCTGAGGACAAGGGAGAAGTTTCGCTATTAGTAGTCATGTGAATTTGGTATTCGTTCGTTATTTTGATGAGATGTATGTTGTCTAGCCTCTAGTGGTGTTATGTGAACGTCGACTACATAACACTTCACCATTATTTGGGCCTAGAGGAAGGCACTGGGAAGTAATAAGTAGATGATGGGTTGCTAGAGTGACTGAAGCTTAAACCCTAGTTTATGCATTGCTTCGTAAGGGGCTGATTTGGATCCATATGTTTCATGCTATGGTTACGTTTACCTTAATACTTTTGTTATTGCGGATGCTTGCAATAGAGGTTAATCATAAGTGGGATGCTTGTTCAAGTAAGAACAACACCCAAGCACCGGTCCACCCACATGTCAAATTATCAAAGTATCGAACGCGAATCATATGAACGTGATGAAAACTAGCTTGACGATATTCCCATCTGTCCTCGGGAGCGCTTTTCCTATTATAAGAGTTTGTTCTGGCTTGTCCTTTGCTACAAAAGGATTGGGACACCTTGCTGCACTTTATTTACTTTTGTTACTGGTTGCTCGTTACAATTTACCTTATCACAAAACTATTTGTTACCACTTATTTCAGTACTTGCAGAGAATACCTTACTGAAAACCGCTTATCATTTCCTTCTGCTCCTCGTTGTGTTCGACACTCTTACTTATCGAAAGGACTACGATAGATCCCCTATACTTGTGGGTCATCAAGAATCTTTTCTGGCGCCGTTGCCGGGGAGTGTAGCGCCTTTGGTAGGTGGAATTTGGTAAGGAAAAATTTATATAGTGTGCTGAAATTTACTGTCACTTGTTACTATGGAAGGTAATTCTCTGAGGGGCTTGTTCGGGGTATCTTCACCCCGTCCAGTAGAGCAAAGAGTTGCTCCTCAACCTACTGAACCTATTGAAAATGAAACTCCTTTTGAATTTCCTTCGGGTATGATGGAAAAACTGCTAGCTAACCCTTTTACAGGAGATGGAACAAAGCATCTTGATGAGCACTTAATATATGTGGATGAAGTTTGTGGATTATTTAAGCTTGCAGGTATACCCGATGATGTTGCTAAGAAGAAGGTCTTCCCTTTATCTTTGAAGGGAGACGCATTGATATGGTATAGGCTATGTGATGATATGAGATTCTGGGACTATAAAAGATTGAAGTTGGAATTTCATCAAAAGTATTACCCTATGCATCTTGTTCATCATGATCACAATTATATATATAATTTCTGGCCTCGCGAAGGAGAAAGCATCGCTCAAGCTTGGGGGAGGCTTAAATCAATGTTATATTCATGCCCTAATCATGAGCTCTCGAGAGAAATAATTATGCAAAGTTTTTATGCTCGGCTTTCTGAAAACAATCGCACCATGCTCGATACTTCTTGTGTTGGCTCTTTTATGATGAAGACTATTGAATTCAGATGGAATTTATTGGATAGAATTAAACGCAACTCTGAAGATTGGGACCTCGACGAAGGTAAGGAGTCAGGTATGACACCTAAGTTTGATTGTGTTAAATCTTTTATGGATACCGATATTTTATGTAAGTTTAGCACTAAATATGGACTTGACTCTGAGATAGTAGCTTCTATCTGTGAATCTTTTGCTACTTATGTTGATCTCCCTAAGGAGAAGTGGTTTAAATATCATCCTCCCATAGAAGTAAAAGTAGCTGCACCTATTAAAGTTGAAGAAAAGACTGTCACTTATAATGATCCTATTGTTCCTACTTCTTATGTTGAGAAACCACCTTTCCCTATTGGAATAAAGGATCATGCTAAAGCTTCAACTGTTGTTCGTAAAAGCAATATTAGAAATTATACACCTCCTGAGCAAGTTAAAGTAGAACCTAATATTGCTATTGTTAAAGATCTCTTGTTTGATAATATTGATGGGCATGTTATTCAGTTCGAAGGTGCTGCTAGAATTGCTAAACCTTGTGATAAAGATAAACATAGACCTGTGGTAGGCGTGCCTGTTATTGCTGTTAAAATAGGAGATCATTGTTATCATGGCTTCTGTGATATGGGTGCTAGTGCAGTGTAATACCTATTGATTTATATGAAGAAATTAAGAATGAAATTGCACCTGTTGAGTTAGAAGATATTGATGTTACTATTAAACTTGCTAATAGAGACACTATTGCACCAATTGGAATTGTTAGAGATGTTGAAGTCTTGTGTGGGAAAACTAAATATCCTGCTGATTTTCTTGTTCTTGGTTCCCCACAAGATAGCTTATGTCCCATTATATTTGGTAGACCCTTCTTAAATACTGTCAATGCTACCATAGATTGCACAAAGAATGTTGTCACTGTTGGCTTGGATGATATGGTTCATGAGTTTAATTTCTCTAAATTTAGTAAACAACATCATGAGGAAGAATTACCTAGTAAGGATGAAATTATTGGTCTTGCTTCTATTGCCGTACCTCCTAGTGATCCTTTAGAACACTATTTGCTAGACCATGAAAATGATATGTTCGTGAATGAAAGAAGGGAAATAGATGAAGTATTCTTTAAACAGGAACCTATTCTGCAACACAATTTGCCTGTTGAAATCTTAGGGGATCCTCCTCCACCCAAGGGTGATCCCGTGTTTGAGCTTCAACCTTTGCCTGATAATCTTAATTATGCTTATCTTGATGAAAAGAAGATATATCCTGTTATTATTAGTGCTAACCTTTCAGAGCATGAAGAAGAAAGATTATTGAAAACTCTGAAGAATCATCGTGCTGCTATTGGATATACTCTTGATGATCTTAAGGGCATTAGTCCCACTCTATGTCAATATAAATAAATTTGGAAGCAGATGCCAAACTAGTTCGTGATCCTCAATGACGTCTGAGTCCTAAAATGAAAGAAGTGGTAAGAAAAGAAATACTAAAGCTTCTGGAGGCAGGTATAATCTATCTCGTTGCTGATAGTGAGTGGGTAAGTCATGTCCATTATGTCCCTAAGAAGGGAGGTATTACTGGTGTTCCTAATGATAAAGATGAATTGATTCCACAAAGAATTGTCATAGGTTATAGGATGGTAATTGATTTCCGCAAATTAAATAAAGCTACAAAAAAAGATCATTACCCCTTACCTTTTATTGATCAAATGCTAGAAAGATTATGCAAACATACACACTATTGCTTTCTAGATGGTTATTCTGGTTTCTCTCAAATACCTGTGTCAGCTAGAGATCAATCAAAGACTATTTTTACATGCCCTTTTGGTACTTTTGCTTATAGACGTATGCCTTTTGGTTTATGTAATGCACCTGCTACCTTTCAAAGATGCATGATGGCTATATTCTTTGACTTTTGTGAAAAGATTTGTGAGGTTTTCATGGACGACTTTTCCGTCTATGGTTCCTCTTTTGATGATTGCTTGAGCAATCTTGATCGAGTTTTGCAGAGATGTGAAGAAACTAATCTTTTCTTGAATTGGGAAAAGTGCCACTTTATGGTTAATGAAGGTATTGTCTTGGGGCACAAAGTTTCTGAAAGAGGTATTGAAGTTGATAAAGCCAAGGTTGATGCTATTGAAAAGATGCCATGTCCCAAGGACATCAAAGGTATAAGAAGTTTCCTTGGTCATGCCGGATTTTACAGGAGGTTCATCAAGGACTTCTCAAAAATTTATCGGCCTCTGACTAATTTATTGCAAAAAGATATACCATTTGTCTTTGATGATGATTGTGTAGAAGCATTTGAAATACTTAAGAAGGCATTAGTCTCTGCACCTGTTGTTCAGCCACCTGATTGGAATTTACCCTTTGAAATTATGTGTGATGCTAGTGATTATGCTGTAGGTGCTGTTCTAGGGCAAAGAGTTGATAAGAAATTAAATGTTATTCATTATGCTAGTAAGACTCTAGACAATGCTCAAAGAAATTATGCTACTACTGAAAAAGAGCTTTTAGCAGTTGTATTTGCTTGTGATAAGTTCAGATCTTATATTGTTGATTCTAAAGTAACTATTAAAACTGATCATGCTACTATTAAATATCATATGGAAAAGAAAGATGCTAAACCTAGACTTATTAAATGGGTTCTCTTGCTACAAGAATTTGATTTGCATATTGTTGATAGAAAGGGAGCTGAGAACCCCGTTGCAGACAACTTGTCTAGGCTAGAGAATATTCTTGATGACCCACTACCTATTAATGATAGATTTCCTGATGAACAATTAAATGTTATAAGTACTTCTCGTAGTACTCCATGGTATGCTGATTATGCTAATTATATTGTTGCTAAATTTATACCACCTAGCTTCACATACCAACACAAGAAAAGGTTTTTCTATGATTTAAGACATTACTTTTGGGATGACCCTCGTCTTTATAAACAAGTTGTAGATGGTGTTATTAGACGTTGTGTACCTCAACATGAACAGGAATAGATCCTACGCAAGTGTCATTCCGAGGCTTATGGAGGACACCACGCTGGAGATAGAACTGCACATAAGGTATTGCAATCTGGTTTTTATTGGCCTACTCTCTTCAAGGATGCCCGTAAGTTTGTCTTGTCTTGTGATGAATGTCAAAGAATTGGTAATATTAGTAGACATCAAGAAATGCCTATGAATTATTCACTTGTTATTGAACCGTTTGATGTTTGGGGCTTTGATTATATGGGACCTTTTCCTGCCTCTAATGGATACACACATATTTTAGTTGCTGTTGATTACGTTACTAAGTGGGTAGAAGCTATTCCAACTAGTAGTGCTGATCATAACACTTCTATTAAAATGCTTAAAGAAGTTATTTTCCTGAGGTTTGGAGTCCCTAGATATTTAATGACTGATGGTGGTTCACACTTTATTCATGGTGCTTTCCGTAAAATGCTTGCTAAATATGATGTTAATCATATAATTGCATCTCCTTATCACCCACAGTCTAGTGGTCAAGTAGAGTTGAGCAATAGAGAGCTCAAATTAATTTTTCAAAAGACTGTTAACAGATCTAGAAAGAACTGGTCCAAGAAACTTGATGATGCATTATGGGCATATAGAACTGCATACAAAAATCCTATGGGTATGTCTCCGTATAAAATGGTTTATGGAAAAGCATGTCACATACCTCTCGAACTAGAACATAAGGCATATTGGGCTATTAAAGAGCTCAACTATGATTTTAAACTTGCCGGTGAGAAGAGGTTATTTGATATTAGCTCACTTGATGAATGGAGAACCCAAGCTTATGAAATTGCCAAGTTGTTTAAAGAAAAAGTTAAAAGATGGCATGACAAAAGGATACAAAAGCGTGAGTTTAATGTAGGTGATTATGTATTGTTATACAACTCTCATTTAAGATTTTTTGTAGGAAAACTTCTCTCTAAATGGGAAGGCCCCTATGTTATCGAAGAGGTCTATCGTTCCGGTGCCATAAAGATCAACAACTTCGAGGGCACAAATCCGAAGGTGGTAAACGGTCAAAGAATCAAACATTATACCTCAGGTAATCCCATAAATGTTGAAACCAATATTATTGAAACCGTAACCCCGGAGGAATACATAAGAGACACTTTACGGAATGTTTCAGACTCCGAAAAGGAATAGGTATGTGGTACGGTAAGTAAACCGACTCCAAAACAATTTTTAAGGCAATATTTCTCCGTTTTGGAATATTTAGAAAAATAGAAAATTAAGTAGCAGTCCGGGAAGGACACGAGGGCCCCACGAGGGTGGAGGGCGCGCCCCCATACCCCGTGAGCACCTCGTGTGCCTTCCAGACTCCGTTTTCTTGCACGATACGTATTTTGGTCGGTAAAAATTCATTATATATTCTCCCGAAGGTTTTGACTCCCGTATCACGCAAATATCCTCTGTTTTTGTTTTGAGCTGTTACTGCTGCAAATCAGAGCAAGATGTCTTCTCAAGAGTCAGTCGGGGAGAGCCGGGTATCTAATCCGGCACCGGAACCAAGGGCAAACAGCGACCCTGACCACTTTGGGCCAGCAACAGAGGAAGAGATGGAGGCTGACCTAATGAGGGTAGACGCCATGGAGGATCAAGAAGTCACCTCTCACTTCCGAGCTGGGTTCACGATGGGGGAACTACAAAGCTCAGCTATTCCAAACTCGGTTATCCCTTCCAATGTTAGATTTCTTTCTTATGAAAATATGAAGAGGAGTGTCACTTGTTCTCCCGCTGCTATGAAACACCCTTGGGTGCAAGGAGCTTTAGCCGTCACGGGAAAGCTTCGTAAGGAAACAATGGACCTCAAGCAGCAAGTCAACAAGCTCGAGGAGGAGAATCGTATCCTGAGAGGAATCATCGCAAAGAATATTTCACCAACAACAAAGAAGGAGATATAATAACATGGGTATGGGCACTCCCCTTGGCAACTGCCAAGCTTGGGGGAGGTGCCCCGGTATTGTATCACAATCACAACTCCTATCTTTACCGTTTTCCTTAGTTCGATCCTATTGGTAATATCTTGATCTAGTAGAATCAAAGTTCTTAGTATGATCTAGTTGTGAGTTTTGCTTTATTGTAATCGAGTCTGTGAGCTATATAATAAAGATTAGTGTTGAGTCAAGGGCTTGATTATTTTTGCCATGATCCCAAGTGAATAAAGGAAAAGAGAAATAAATAAAAAAGAAACAAAGAGATCATGTGAGTCTTATGGAGAGTAATGAGCTCACATAGAAAGAGTATGATGAATAAAAGTTATTGAGGTTTGACAAACATAGTTTTGGTCATCGTAGCAATTAATAGGAAGTAATAAAGAAAGAGAGGTCTTCACATATAAATATACTATCTTGGACATCTTTTATTATTGTGAGCACTCATTAAAATATGACATGCTAAAGAGTTGACATTGGACAAGGAAGACAACATAATGGGTTATGTTTGCTTACATCTGAGATAAATTATATCGTCTTGGATCATCCAACATGTTGAGCTTGCCTTTCCCCCTCATGCTAGCCAAATTCTCAGCACCAAGTAGAGATACTACTTGTGCTTCCAAATACCCTTAAACCAGTTTTGCCATGAGAGTCCACCATATCTACCTATGGATTGAGTAAGATCCTTCAAGTAAGTTGTCATCGGTGCAAGCAATAAAAATTGCTCTAAATATGTATGATTAGTGTGGGAGAAATAAGCTTTATACGATCTTGTGATGTGGAAGTAATAAAAGCGACGGACTGCATAATAAAGGTTCATATCACAAGGGGCAATATAGAGTGACGTTCTTTCGCATCAAGATTTTGTGCATCCAACCATAAAAGCGCATGACAACCTCTGCTTCCCTCTGCGAAGGGCCTATCTTTTACTTTTATCTCCTTTACTTCAAAATAGTCATGGTGATCTTCACCCTTCCTTTTTACATTTTACCCTTTGGCAAGCACAATATGTTGGAAAGATCCCGGTATATATGGCTAATTGGATGTGGGTTTTCATGAACTATTACTGTTGACAATACCCTTGAGGTAAAATGTTGCGAGGCAAAACTATAAGCCCCTATCTTTCTCTGTGTCCGATTAAAACTCCATACCCATAAGTATTGCGTGAGTGTCAGCAATTGTGAAAGACTATATGATAGTTGAGTATGTGGACTTGCTGAAAAGCTCTTATACATTGACTCTTTCCTATGTTATGATAAATTGCAATTGCCTCAATGACTGAGATTATAGTTTGTTAGTTTCAATGAAGTTTACGATTCATACTTGATATTGTGATTGAATTATTACTCTAGCATAAGATATCATATGACAAGAATTATATAAGTTGTTGTTCTAAGAATGATCATGATGCCCTCATGTCCGTATTTTATTTTTATCGACACCTTCATCTCTAAACTTGTGGACATATTTTTCGATTTCGGCTTTTCGCTTGAGGACAAGCGAGGTCTAAGCTTGGGGGAGTTGATACGTCCATTTTGCATCATGCTTTTATATTGATATTTATTGCATTATGGGTTGTTATTTCACATTATGTCACAATACTTATGCCTATTCTCTCTTATTTTACAAGGTTTACATAAGGAGGGAGAATGCCGGCAGCTGGAATTCTAGGCTGAAAAAGAAGCAAATATTAGAGACCTATTCCGCACAACTCCAAAAGTCCTGAAACTCTTCGGAATACCTTATAATAAATAATAAAAAATCCTCGCCAAAGATGAAGACCAGGGGGCCCACACCCTTCCCACGAGGGTGGGGGGCGCCCCCCCTAGGGCGCGCCCCCTGGTGGCTCTCCAATGACCATCTTCTGCTATATGAAGTCTTTCGTCGAGAAAAAAACCAGAAGCAATCTTTCGGGACGAAATTCCGCCGCCACGAGGCAGAACCTTGGCGGATCCAATCTAGAGCTCCGGCAGAGCTGTTCTGCCGGGGAAACTTCCCTCCCGGAGGGGGAAATCATCGCCATCGTCATCACCAACGCTCCTCTAATCGGGAGAGGGCAATCTCCATCAACATCTTCATCAGCATCATCTCATCTCAAAACCCTAGTTCATCTCTTGTATCCAATTCTTGTCTCCAAGTCCGGGATTGGTGCTAGTAGGTTGCTAGTAGTGTTAATTACTCCTTGTAGTTGATGCTAGTTGGTTTAATTGGTGGAAGATCATATGTTCAGATCCTTTATGCATATTATTACCCCTCTGATTATGAACATGAATATGCTTTCTGAGTAGTTACGTTTGTTCCTGAGGACAAGGGAGAAGTCTTGCTATTAGTAGTCATGTGAATTTGGTATTCGTTCGATATTTTGATGAGATGTATGTTGTCTAGCCTCTAGTGGTGTTATGTGAACGTCGACTACATAACACTTCACCATTATTTGGGCCTAGAGGAAGGCATTGGGAAGTAATAAGTAGATGATGGGTTGCTAGAGTGACAGAAGGTTAAACCCTAGTTTATGCGTTGCTCCGTAAGGGGCTGATTTGGATCCATATGTTTCATGTTGTGGTTAGGTTTACCTTAATATTTTTGTTGTAGTTGGGGATGCTTGCAATAGAGGTTAATCATAAGTGGGATGCTTGTTCAAGTAAGAACAACACCCAAGCACCGGTCCACCCACATGTCAAATTATCAAAGTACCGAACGCGAATCATATGAACGTGATGAAAACTAGCTTGACGATATTTCCATGTGTCCTCAGGAGCGCTTTACTTATATAAGAGCTTGTCCAGGCTTGTCCTCTGCTACAAAAAGAATTGAGCCACCTTGCTGCACTTTATTTACTTTTGTTACTTGTTGCTCGTTATAAATTATCTTATCACAAAACTATCTGTTACCACTTATTTCAGTACTTGCAGAGAATACCTTGCTGAAAACCGCTTATCATTTCTTTCTGCTCCTCGTTGGGTTCGACACTCTTACTTATCGAAAGGACTACGATAGATCCCCTATACTTGTGGGTCATCAGCCTTTGGTTAGTAGGTTAGTCCTAAAATAATATAAAAAAATAATTAAAGCCCATTGAACATCCAAAACAGATAATATAATAGGATGAAACAATAAAAAATTATAGATACGTTGAAGACGTATCATAAAATATATAAAGTAAATCTAAGTTTCAACACAAAACATATAAATGTTATAGTTACGTTTGAGAAAAAATTAAAGAATATATTCAACATTGATCTTGTTTCGAACATCTTGTCAAAACAAAAATGGTGGTCGAAAAGAAAACAAATTAGAATGTACGGTTCAACATATATGATGGTATTTATGTTTGAAGAAATAAATAAATAACACCGACCTAATGATGGGAGAGGAAAGAGTGGAATGCGGGTCGTTTTTGACATAGTAGGAGCTTCTTCTTCTCTCTCTCTCTCTCCTTTTTGTTGTTGTTGCAAATGTTCCATCAATCCATGTCTCAGCCTGCTCCCGTCCCTCTGTTATGTATCCAACGGCTCAAGTGTGACTGGTCCATCCATTTCACCAGGTGCACTTTGATACGTTCTCGGGATGGGTTTGCACGAGCGCTCCTGAGTGCAGAAGAGAGTCGCACACGAAAAAAGGATGCACCAGGCATGCCTTGGCACCGGTTAGTCTGGGTTAAATAGGCGGCCCTGCGCAGAGACGAGCGAAGAAGCATGTAGTACTGGTGTTTTGGGGTTTTCTATTTTTTTTCTTTACCAGTTTTCTTCATTTTTCCTTTCTTTTATAAAGAAATGAAGAAATGTTCGTGTTTTGCAACAAAAAAAAATCTGAATTTGTAAAAAATGCTCATACTTTCACAAAAAGATTTCAATTTTCAACAAACTTTTGTGTTTCAAAAATGTCCAAAAGTTTTCAAAATTATTCACAATTTTTAAAAATCACAAAAACTTGTATAAGTTTAGTTTTTTCAAAAAAAATATTTCTTGTTTTTTGAAAAAGAAATATAAAACCAACTAAAAACTCCAGAAAGACAAACTGTCCACTACATTAGGATGGTCCATTGCGCGCCTCGTGAATGGGCCAACCAGTCGGTGACCCCTTATGATATGTGTTATGTATCGTATGATTTTGATTCTTCTAGTTTTTGCCCCCTATCATTATTTTCTCGCTCTGTCCCTGTGCGTGCTTCGCCGTGTGGTTCTACACTCGAGGGATTTACTTATTTTTCTCTAGAAAGTTATTGTTGGCAGTTGATTGGCAAGTAAATACCCGAATACACAACCAGCCGCCAGGGAAAGAACCCTCGTACGCAGCCACGGCTAGGGTTCCTCCTGCCTCCTGCCGGCACCGGCGTCGCTCTACCTTGTCTTTTGTGGCCTTAGAGCCATGGTGGTGTGGTGAATCTCGGCCCTTACTGCCGGGAAGGCTTCGTTTATGGATGTTTTTTTAGCTTTCTTAGGGTTTGTGTCCTACTTCGGGAGATGAGGCGGCGACGACTCTCTGAAGATGGAATAAGATTCTTCTCGCCTAGTCCCCATACCGGTGGTGCTTTTAGCATCATCAAAGGGCATGTGGAGGTTTGTTTCCGGCGGATCTCGTGGGATTCGGCAGGCGTTTGGTGGATCCACGTGGATCCGGTCTTTATTCGTGTGTGTTCATGTATCTACATGCTGGATCCTTCTGGTCTAAACTTCTCTTCAACGACAGTGGTTGCTGCTCTGGTACGCTTGTCCTATAGGGCATTAATACGACGACTTTCCGACTATCTACTACAATAAGTTTTGCCCGGTTCCAGGGGGGAGGGGCGATGACGGCGACGCGCCTTCGGCTCGCTTCAGTGCTTGTAGTCGTTGCTAGGTGGTCTACGGATCTGGATGTAATTTTTATTGTTTCTGGCATTTGTTGTACTATCATGATTGATGATGAATAGATTAGAAGTTTTATCGCAAAAAAGTTATTGTTGTCAGTTGTTTCACTTTGATTCTATTTGTGTTGGCTTGGGTTTTAATCATGTCTTGGCGATGTTTTTTTTCTGTTTGTATACCGTCTTGGGCTACTATTGAAGACCATATTAGTTTAGAGATGAGAGTGGAGTTGTTTCATCAGTGGATGTGGTGTCTTTACATGTTTCGACCTCGGTGTCATCTAGTAGTGATTGCGTGCCCCCCTTGTGAGCACATATTCCTTGTTAAAATCGTGGAATTCATCCTATAATACTTACATGGATCGGCCCATGAAGCTCTCGCTCGCGTAGTTCGGCTACCTGTTCCTCTCGCTCGCTTAACTTTCTTGTTCTCCTCGTTCCTAGCTCAAGAAAAATCGACTATCATTTTCTTATGTTAAAAACTTTGCGAAATCAGAAGATATCCACTATTTTTGAACTAGATTTTGAAAATGCTTAAAATTAAATAAGCTATGATTTTTTTTAAAAAAATAATGGATTTCAAAAGTGTTTGGAAATTTGAAAAAGGTTCATAAAATTGAAAATGTTTATTGATTTCTAAATGTCTTGCAATTTTAAAATATTCACAATTTTATTCATGAATTTGAAATATTTATGGATTATTCAAAATATTAATGATTTCCTATATGTTCAAGAATTTTCATGTATTTAAATATGAAAAGGAAAAGCTTCTGTTCAATCAACATATCTTTTCGCGCCCGTCGATCACCTTCGTGGCCGTCGATCTGTCTTTAACCAGGCGCTTCTTTCCATAGCCCAGATTTACAACTGAGGTGTTGTTGAAATCTTCTCCCACCGCAACAACTAGTTTGTTGCAAGATTTAGGATCCCCGCAGCGGTGACTGAGAGACACATGCCACCAGATGCGTCGGTGCCGCCGCCAGTGAGCACGCTGTCCAGGCCCCTTTCCTTGGTCATCGGCCTTCGTCTCTCTTCTCCTCATTCTTCCCCTTAGTCGTCGGCCCCGCTGTCGGTGTCAAAACCGGCGGATCTCGGGTAGGGGGTCCCGAACTGTGCGTCTAGGCCGGATGGTAACAGGAGGCAGGGGACACGATGTTTTACCCAGGTTCGGGCCCTCTTAATGGAGGTAAAACCCTACGTCCTGCTTGATTAATATTGATGATATGGGTAGTACAAGAGTAGATCTACCACGAGATCAGAGAGGCTAAACCCTAGAAGGTAGCCTATGGTATGATTGTTGTTCGTCCTACGGACTAAAACTCTCTGGTTTATATAGACACCGGAGAGGGCTAGGGTTACACAGAGTCGGTTACAATGGTAGGAGATCTACATATCCGTATCGCCAAGCTTGCCTTCCACGCCAAGGAAAGTCCCTTCCGGACACAGGACGAAGTCTTCAATCTCGTATCTTCATAGTCCAGGAGTCCGACCGAAGGTATAGTCCGGCCATCCGGACACCCCCTAATCCAGGACTCCCTCAGTAGCCCCTGAACCAGGCTTCAATGGCGACGAGTCCGGCGCGCAGATTGTCTTCGGCATTGCAAGGCGGGTTCCTCCTCCAAGTACTTCATAGAAGATTTTGAACACAAAGGTAGTGTCCGGCTCTGCAAAATAAGTTTCCACATATTGCCATAGAGAGAATAATATTTACACAAATCTAATCTGCTGACGTATTCCGCAACGTGACATCACACCACAGCCAAGTCTTTATTCGAATCGTTTTACTATCCCACCTCAGCGCATTTAGCGAGGCGGTTTCCTTGGCACGTCTTGTTAAAGCAGAGATCGCGTCCCCTTATCCCGGGATTCTCATCAATATAGGCGTGGGTAACCCAACCGTACCTGTTGGTATATTTTCTCGATCAAAGGCAAGTCCCAAACGGTCACGGGGAAGGCCCCTGGTATTCAACCTCTTATAAAGAGACCAAGGCCTTACTCCTTTCTTTCAATCTCAAACGAGTTCGCCCTTCGCCTCGAGTTCCAACAACCAAGGCTCCAGTTTTCAGGCGCTTCAGACCTTCGACAATGTCCGGTTCCGACCTTCGAGGCCGATGGCGGAGGAGGACGTGCTGAAGTTGAGAGAGGCCAGGTTCTTGACCGGCGAAATCTCGCATAGGCTGCCTGCTCAAGGGCAGGTCATTCCCACTCCCAAGCCCGGTGAGAGTGTGGTGTTCATGTCTCACTTCCTTTGGGGGCTAGGCTTCCCGATGGATCCCTTCGTGAGGGGGCTCATGTATTATTATGGGCTGGAATTTCACGACTTAGCCCCGGAGTCCATCCTCCATATTTCCTCATTCATCGTCGTGTGTGAAGCCTTCCTCCGTATCACTCCTCACTTCGAACTATGGCTCAAGACCTTCAAAGTAGAGCCGAAGATGATCGAGGGACGGCACGCGGAGTGCGGAGGTGCTTTTATAAGCAAGAATGCTAGTACTCCATGGCCCGAGGGCTCTTTTAAAGAGGAGTCCAGATTATGGCAACGAGAGTGGTTTTATATTACCGCTCCCAGGGCTCCTAACTGGGTGGCGCCACCTGCCTTTCGCTCGGGTCCCCGCCACGACTGGCGTCATGGGTCAATACGGGGCTGGACTGGGGGCCGGCAAAGGACGTGCCCCTGTTGCAGGGCCACATCCGAGATCTCCTAGAAAGAGACATCAGTCTGGTCGTGGTGACGCAGGTTATATTAATTCGCCGAGTTCTGCCCTGCAAACGCCGCCCCCTCCGCCTGTGGGAGTTCAACCCGGAGGGACCACGAGTTCTCCAACATTTTCTTGGCATGACGCCCGTGGAGATGTACAAATTGTTCTTCGGACCACAAGTAGTGTGCCCGGATTCTACGGAGGACGCAGGTCTGAGCTGCAATCGTCCGGATACTCAAGTAAGTAGCCTTGTGCCCGGACTCGCTATTCGTATATTTATCATAAAATTGCCCCTAAAAGAGTTGTCCTTTAAACAGGAGTGGATAGCGAAAGCAAAGCTAATCAGGTGTCCGGCCCCCCTCCCCCAGACCAGGCTGGGTCCCATGCTAGTCAGGATGTTGGAGGTTGTGCCTTTAAAGGGAAGCGAGGGAGGGGACAAGGAAGCTATAGCCTCCTCAAAGGAGGTCGTCCGGAAGGGAGGAATCGAAAATTCCTCTCCTCAGGGGAAGAAGAGGACGGCCTCTGAAGACCCAGAGACCATGGCCTTAAAGCGGGGGAAGAAATCTTCGCCAGAGGGTCCTGTGCTGGGGGATACTTCGGCCTAATTATGCCCTCAAGGGGATCAGCCCTCCACCGAGCCGTAAGTAGAGAGGAGTTTTCTTTTTAAGAAACGAGAGAAATCCCTGCTTTATATCTGAGAAAAGTAATCGAAAATTTACCTTATAGCTCGGAATTAGCCCTTCTCAGCAGAGCTCGTCTTCGGGGGATCTTCTTTCGGAGATGATGGAGAGCGGAACGCCTCCCCCTGCCGTACCGCCTTGTGAGGCGGGCAACCCTGAGGTATCGTCGCGGAGGGTTTCTCCGAATCCGGCGGGGCTGGAAGGTAGTCATATGTCCCCCCAAAGCCCTCTGCGTCCGGCCTTCGAAAAGGGCCATCGGACGAGTCCGGCGCCGTCTGGTGCACGGTCGGAGGAGCTGAAGGATCTGCTAGGGCGAGCATATATCTCAGAGGAGCATCGTGCATTGATGGGTACGGTGATTGAGAGGATTTCATCCGCGGAGAGCGGATTGCACGAGGCCGTCAGGAGTTTACTGACAGGTTTTGAGGTACGCGAAATAATGTACCTTTTTTTGGACAGTTGCGCATAAATAAGATGCGCCCTGTGTAGATAGTAGCCCCTGAGACTCTGTGTGTTGTCAAAAATGACGGCGCATAGAGGATCATAATCCCAGGTCTGATATGCCGCCTTTATACGTAGGTGGCGAAGTGTCCGGTGGCCAGCCGCACTGATGGATTTGCCGAGCTAAAGCGGCAACTTGACGTGGCAGATGCCGACATCGTGCTTGTCAACAAGCGGCTTGACGAGGCACAAGGTATGTAATTCCTTCGGCGGCGCCTGGTAAGAGGAGCTTTATGCCAGTATCTTACAATGTGTGCGCTTGATGCAGATGGTGCTGCTGCCATGGAGAATCTTCGGGCGGAACTTGCCCGAGCCAAGGAGCAAGCCAGGAAAAGTGATGCGACTGCTGGAAAGGCAATTGAAGAGCTGAAAGCCGAACAGGCTGCTCACTGCCGAAGCAAGAAGGAAATGGCCGAGATGACCGTGAGGCTGAAGAACACTGCTGACCGTTGCAAGCTTCTTGAAAAAGAAGATCGGGCGGAACAGACATGCCTGAAGAAGGCCGTTGCCGATGCCAAGGATGCTCGCTCTGCGATGAGAGCTATGAAGGAGGAGCTGCGTCAGGCCGGAGAGATCGCGACTGGAAAGCCCTTTATACTGCGGAGGAAGTTCTGTGATCCTAAACATGCTCCGTTAGACCAGATGTGGAGTACGGCGGACACCTATCTGGATTTAGCAGCGAGTGCCACAGATGCGGCTGAACACTTCCGAGATCAAGAAGATCGCGAAGTGGAAAAGCTCTTCTGGTCGCAGTTCCACAATCCAGAGCGTCCACTGTCATTGGCCGATCGTTTGGCCGAGTGGGCCGAGCTAAATAAGTTGTCCGGACTCGCCATGAAGTATGTCGTGAGTCATCTGTGGCCAAAGAGGCCAGAGCCGAAAAGTTATTTCAACTTGGTGCAGCAGTTCCTTGGTGCGGCGCCGCATATCAATGCGATGAAGAGGTCAGCGTGCATAGAGGGTGCGCGGATGGCTCTTGCCCGTGTCAAGACATACTGGGCGGAAATGGAAGCCACCGCTGTTGCGTCCCCAGACTCGGATGGAAGCCGAGTACCTGCTGAGCACTATTTTCAGGAAGTTCTGCAAGGCGCTCGTTTAATAGAGACGCAGTGCTCGAAGGATATTATATTCGAATAGCATATATTATTTGTAAAACAATATTTTGATAAATTGTAGAAGCTTTTTATACTTGTGCCTGCAAGTATTATGATACCTCCTGTGCGGCCGTTTAACGTATATGTATATATAATCTGAAAGATGGCAGTCATCGGCTTCAGCCCCCACGCACATAATGCGGGGGTGTTCGCAGAAGGCGCATTTTCACACTTGATCCAACGTCTTGGTCCTACAAAGGAGGTGATAGCGCAGCGAACTAGGCAATCGGACTATGATGCTTTATCACTTTCACTTAGCCATAGGAGTTTGACAGTGAGGCTACTTATATAGCCCCTGGTGGCGCCTGCGCTCGCCAGAAATTCGGGGCGCGTATGTGCCTGGTCGGGAAACGACCCTTCGTTAATGCGGAGGAATCCTAAAGATTCTGGTAAGTCATCGAGTGGTTGACCAGTCTCACGCTATATCATGACAGTCACTTTTCAGCTTTCTCTATTGAGGTGCTTGCCTGGCCGAACCTGGGCACAATCGCAATAGTTCTCCTGGTGCCGCCTTAGCCAATAGAGCGGAACGTAAGGCAGCAAAACATAGGAGCCGGGCAAACCCAACATTTGACCAAAGACATGATTCGGAGCTGATGCATATAAGGCCAAACTCGCAACGCCGAACACTCCCTAAGGTATTCGGTCTTTATGAGGGCGGGCGGGATAACGCCCTTAGTAATAAGCCCCTAGTGTACAGGTACGCGCAGAATTCTGACATGGCCACATACCAAAACGCCAGCCTCCTCCTTGGTTATATCAAGAAACCAGGGGATGTGTATCAATAAGAGATAGTAAAAAAGGTTTACGCAGGGTCTTAATCTGAAAAGAATCCTTGGAACGGGTCCCTACTGCACGTCTGCGCCTGTGTTTCCGTTGTGCTGTATCCTGGACGGGCGTAGCACGGTGTTCATCTGTAAAAGAGAGGAACTTAGTTAAAGAAAGATCGTGCCGAACGTGAGTTATACTAAATAAATGAAGTATAAATCGAAATGGGTAAAATTGAGCTTTATTGTCTCTTGTTTTATATGCGCGGAGCCCCTAGTACAGGGGTATATGGTTATTAAGCCTTTATCAATTGTATATTTATGCCGGACTCGTCTAGCCGTGTCCGTGGTCTTTACGACCTGTTTAGATGCTTTGGCTGGTGAAGCCACTTTATTGTGGGGCTATCAACGTAGCCGCACTGTTTTCCGCGCTGGGGGAACACTCAATGTTTTTCCTTTAATGAGATGATGCCTCGTGGACCGGGCATCTTAAGCGTAAGAGATGCATAATGCGGTATTGCATTAAAGCGGGCGAAAGCTTCGCGTACCAGCAGTGCTTGATAGCTACTCGAGAATGGGGCGATGTGGAAAGTTAGCTGTTCGCGACGGAAGTTATCGGAGGAGCCGAACATAACTTCTAGCCGGAGAGAACCCATACAGCGGGCATCCGGGCCTGGCGTTACCCCTCGAAAGGAGGTTTTGCTATGGCAGATTTTTGTTGGGTCTATCCCCATATTGCGGATTGTGTCCTGGTATAACAGGTTTAGACCACTGCCGTCGTCCATCACGACATTTATAAAGTGGAGTCCGCCGATTATTGGATCTAATACCAAGGCAGTCTAGCCTGCGTTCCGGATACTTTTAGAGTAATCCTGATGGTCGAAGTTGATTGGTTTTAACAACCATTGGCGAGACTCCTTTGGGATAGGCCGTATGGCGCGTATCTCTGGTGGCGTCGTTCTGCTCGTCACGTGAAGTAAGTTTACTATTTTGACTTCTTGTGGGAAATCCTTTTATTTCCTGGTGCTCTGCTTGTGGGGTTCGTCGTCGTCCTCACTTGGTGTGTCGAGCCCCTTGTGTTCGACGTTGAGCTTGCCGGCTTGCTTGAAAACCCAACAATCTCTGTGGGTATGATTCGCAGGCTTCCCGGGAGTACTGTGTATTTGACATATCTTGTCCAAGATTTTGTTTAAGTTGGATAGCTCGTCCTTGTTATCCTTGAGGGGCGGCTTTCTCTGATTCTGCCGCAAGCTTTTGAATCCGGCGTTGACCGCCGTGCTCTTTGGGCTGTTTCCCTTATTCCGGCGCTGGTCCTTGCTACGTCGGGGTTTTCCGTTTCCATCCCTAACTTCGGATGTACTTGGGTTGCTGGTGCTACATCTTGCCAACCAACTGTCCTCTCCTGCGCAAAAGCGGGTCACGAGGCTTGTTAATGAAAGCACCAATGTCGGTGTCAAAACCGGCGGTCACCGGCCCCGCCCCTGTGCGCAATGGTCTCACCCGCCCCAGATGGTCAAGGAGTCCCTCACCCGCCCCGCCCCTCTCCCCTCCTTTCTCTCCTCGGTCGTTTGTCACCTTCACCACCATGGCGCCGCTACGGAGCTCCCAAGCTCGACATGGCTGCCGTCGATCTCCTCCATGCCAGCCCCGACCATCACCGGCCACCTCCGCAACCATGGCGCTGATGCGGAGCTCCCATGCTCGGCATGGTCATCGCCAATCTCCTCCACACCGGCCTCGACCATCACTGCCCACCTACGCCGCTGCGACCATCCCGATGTTGCATTTTTTCTGAAACATCATTGATGTTATAGAGGCGCGGGTCTGCAAGCTCACCAGATTGCTACATCTATGACGTTTCTAAAACATTGCCAGTGTTGTGGAGGTGCGGGAGCTGCGAGCTTGCTGGTTTGTAACGTCCCGACTTTTCCTGAAACATCACCAGACATGCGAGCTCATCGGATTACAACATCGTTTGTGTTACTGAAACATAATTTATGTTGCGGTATTGATGTTTTCTGAAACAAAACTTATGTTGCAAGATCGAACGGCTCCCGACCCGGCCGATCTTTTAAAAGGATCAGCACGGCCCTTGTTTCTCTGTTGGTGCTGTCAATTGGGCCTTCATCAGTTCAAAAAAAGAAAAAGAAATGGGCCTTGACGTAAGTACACACATGTGTACCCACGCTCGGCAAGAACCCTCGTCTCGGTCTCGGACCTTAACCCGCGCCCTCGCCGCCGCCGCCGCCGCCCGCGCGGAGCTAGAAGAAGGAGTGGAGAGGGCAAAACAGTCCCGCGATGGAGTACGTCAACCCTCTCACCGGCTTCCGCGTCGACGGCCGTCGCCCCAACGAGGTCACGCCCCTCTCCTCCCTGTCTCGCCTTCCTCTGCTTCACGCTCGGCTGACTCTGCTTCTTCGCGGCCGGTGTCTCGCAGATGCGGCAGCTCAAGGGCGAGGTTGGCGTCGTCTCCAGGGCCGACGGCTCGGCGCTCTTCGAGATGGGCAACACCAGGGTCATCGCCGCCGTCTACGGGCCCCGAGAGGTACTTGATGCTTCCTCCTTTGTCTGAGCATAGGGTTCGTGCACGCCAACTGTTCGACGCATTGTCTGTTAGGAATTGGCGTGAGTTCTGCAGCCAATGATCGGTATTGAGGTGATTTGGGGAGGTTTTTCAATCGCACATGGCATGTATGATAGAATGCCTGCGGGGATTAATGTCGGGTTTGTTGTTATGTTCTGGATTGAGGACGATATTCTTCAAAGGGCACACGAAATGTTTGATGGAATGTCTATGAACGGTTACCGTGGAGTATATTGTTTGGGATCTTTTTTTAAGTTCATACGGCGCGTTTCATGTGGTTTCTGTGAAAGGATTGGTTGTGAGCTTTGTGGTTTATTGTTGGAACTAGATGCCATAGAGCACTGAAACGGCACACTAGTCCTATCATCTTGCAGATGCTACCGCATAATGGGGTCTTTCTGGTGTTTTCTTTTTTAGAACCAATGAGCTAAAAACTCAAGGTCGGGGATTACAATCACGCAGACAAAGCTGCTGTAGGTTTTTCGGGACTCTAGCTGTTAACACCTGGTCTCCGGATCTTCTAGCCACAGCAGCCAGCTCGTGAGCGAGCTTGTTGCACTCCCTTCCAACAATGTTGATCTGGTACGATGAGAAGTACTGGAGAAGTCTTTTTAATATCAGATACGAGAGGGTAGCAGGGAGACCGGTTCAGTGTTGAAGACTGGAGCTCATTTCCCACAGCGGCGCAGTCTGTCTCAATTACTGTCGGATCTCTGTAGAATGTTGCTAGCTCCTGAAGGCCAATCAGCATCGCATAGGTTTCTGCCTCCTGGACAGAGGCGCATGATTCCATTCTTCTGCAGAACGAATTAAGAGCTCTCGCCCATTGGAGTCTCGGGTCACAGCTCCCGCCCAACTTTCTCCTGTATCCTGATGGAACGCTGCGTCAGTGTTTAATTTAACCATCCCTTCCATCGGTTTCGAGCACTGATTGGTCTTTATGGCCGAGGGCTCGCATGGTCTGTCCTCAAACAGAGAGGCAGAGCTTTTACCTCCGACTGCCGCAGACATATGCTGGGCATTGCTTACTTCATTTTCGTATCTGCACAGGAAGGCTACAGATCCTGGGACTGCATCCTTTCCGTTTCCATGGATTAGATTGTTCCTCAATTCCCAAGCCTGCCAACAAAATAAAAGGATTCTTATTCTGACTGTTTGAGGCAGCGGGTCAAGAAGTAGCTGCAGCCAATCCTCGCCTGTTTAACTTAGGTATTCCACTTTGGGGAGGTCCCAGGCAGCTCTTAATTCGTTTCTGACTGCTTTGCTTCTAGTCCAAGTGATAACAGTGTGGTGCTCATCTTCCCTGCCATTTCCACAGATATCACAGTTGTCCTCTTTAGCTATTGTTCTCCTGAAGGCATTATGTTTGGTTGCAAGAGATTTTGTGGCAAACTCGCCATCCGAAGACTTTTACTTTTTAAGGGACCTTGGCTTTCCAGATTAAATCCCATAGGCTTTGGTCTCCCGACACGCTGGTGGAGTTTGATGCAGATAAGTCAGTCTGTCTCTTTAGCCGTTCTGCAAGCTTATAGGCGCTTTTAACAGTTAAAACCCCCGATGTTTCGTGGTGCCAAGCAACAACTTCATCAACTGCCTGAGAGGGTAGCCAGATTTTACAAATCTCATCCGCATCAAAAGGATAGAAAATCTGTTTTATCCGTTCCACGTCCCACTCTTTAGCTCCAGAAACCATGAGCTGGTTAACCCATCGCAGTCTCGATCTTCTTATGAACGCAGCCGTGTGCAAACCCTCCTTCCTAGGTATCCACTGATCTCTCTGAATTTGATTTTTTCTTCCATGTCCCACTCTCCAGAATTCCAGATGATGCCCTTTTTAAGTTCTAGACCGAACTCAATCCCTCTCCAGCCTGGGGAGGCATCCGAGGAGAAGACCTTATCCAGTAAGTTTCCATGAGCATAGTACTTGGATTTTACCACTCTGGCACAAAGGCTATCAGGCTTTTGTAGTAGTCTCCATCCTCGCCTCGCTAGCAGGGCTTGGTTGAAGAGATGCATATCATGGAAACCCAGTCCGCCGTTCCTTTTTGCTTTAGACAAATTTTCCCACGGCATCCAGTGCACCTTCCGGTGTCCCTCATTATCTCCCCACCAGAAATCTCTGATCATCCTCTCATATTTTTTACAGAAGCTCAAATTTAGTTTAACCACCACCCCCCCAATTGACATGCATAGGGAGGGCTTGTATAACCGATTTGATATGGACCACCTTTGCAGCCTGAGACATAAACTTTTCGTTCTAGTCACTACACCTTTTCCCAAATCTATCCATGATGGGTTGGAATTTTTCATTCTTCGTTCTGCCATCAGGAGTTGGTAAACGAAGGTATTTGCTCTCGAAGACTGTGGATTCCACCCACAGGACCTTGGTAATCTCCTCCCTCACATTGCTCGGGCAGGCTTCGCTGAACAACAAAGAGCATTTTCTTTGACTAAGAAGTTGGCAGGAGCATTTTCGGAACGTGACAAGGATCTCATTGGTCTTTTGCGCTTGTTCGGTTCCACGGTGGCTTTGAAGAATAAAAGGCTGTCATCCGTAAATAACAGATTTGAAATACCTGGGCTCCCCCCGGCTACCTTTATCGGTGTAAGACCCCCAACAGCAACCTCCTTGTTCAACAGTGTACAAAGACCTTCAGCCACTAGGAGAAACAGGTACGGGCTAAGTGGGTCTCCCTGGCGCAAGCCTCTCGAGGGTCCAACAGCTCACCATTACATCTTGAGGGTTGGAAAGACTCCATTTCATCTCAAAGACCATTCTCTGCATTGCTCCTTCCAGAAACCTCCAATCCACACGGTCATACGCTGTAGCCAAATCCAGCTTATACGCACAATGGTTATCTCTTTGATTCTTACTATGTTGAATTTTGTGGAAGCACTCAAAAGCTACGATGGCATTGTCCGTGATGAGCCGCCCTGGGATGAAGGCGCTTTGGGTTTCTGAAATAAGGTCATCAAGGAACGGCCTGAGGCGGTTAACTAGGATCTATTTTTTTTGGCGGGGTGGTTAACTAGGATCTTAGAAATGACCTTATAAATCACGTTGCATAGGCTGATCGGCCGGTAGTCCTTAATGCTTTCCGGGTTATTTCTTTTGGAATTAGCACAATCACGGTCTTGTTAACCCCGTCAGGGATAGTCCCATCCTCAAAAAAATTTATTATCGCTTTTGTGACTGGTGTTTGGGTACTGCCAATAACATGTTTCTGCTGTTTTGGTACTGCTAATAACATGTTCTAGGAAACCTGTAGGGTCAATGGTGCCAGTAGAACATTTTTAGATCAACAAACAGTGAGGAGCTCTCCGGCTCCATTTCATTGAAAAAAAGACCGCATAACAGGTTCGGCACAAAGCATCCATGCCAAGTTCAGAAAGCAGTAAAAGCAAACTACTGAAATGAACTAAAAAGGTTCAGCCATCTCCAAGTTTCTGTGCAACGCACAGCCATGTTCTAAGTATTACATGCAAAGGGCAAGCCACACCACATTTCCAGTAAAGCACCAGATCAGTCAAGCCCCTGCCGTTGGAGCCATCGGCGACCAGCAGGCAGCATCAATGGTGGAGACAGGGCTCACCAGAGCGGTTGCTTGACTGATCTGCTTGAGTGCCAGTAGAACATGGGGTGTTTTCTCACAGGGCCTATGGCGGCTCTTGTGTAGCTATGATATTGCTTTTCATACCAGTTAGTATTTCTCTATATGAAAGGCTAGCAAATCCCAGCTTAAACCTTATGTTATGTTTGCTTGTTTTACTCATTCAGATCCAAAACAGGAGTCAGCAACAAAACAGTAAAGAGGCTTTGGTAAGTTTATTAGTCTAAGCGCATCAAGTTTTAAAGGCTCTCTTGTTAGGATGTGCTCCTGAGAAATGTGTCTGCAGGTGCGTTGTGAGTATAGAATGGCCGAATTTAGCACTGGGGATCGAAGGAGAAAGCCAAAAGGTGACAGGTATGTTCCAGCTTAAGAAGGAAAAACTGATGAAAATAACTTAATCGCTGACTATAGTGGATTCATTTATTATCAGTACATGCTTTCGACATGACAGGTTTTCATATCGTTATTTCCAGGCGTCTTTTTCTCCATGCTATGTTTTTGCAAATATTTCTGATATCATTATAGTTTTCTGTATTGGGGACTGTTATTTTTGAATTATGTCTGATTTGTTCTTAAAGGGAATCATCTTGAGAGCTTTTTGGGCTGGTAACATGATCAACTATTGCAATGCAATTAAAGTAGAAGATCAGGAATTTCCTCATCATGTGAAATAAAACAGACAGTGCTAATGTATAGCTTATAGTTGATTGATGTCAGTTTGCTTGTGATGAACAACTGAACACACAGTATACAAAGGGAATGAAACGATGCTTCAGGTATAGTATACTTATTTCACTTCCTGCACAACTATATGGTAATAAGGTGAATCTACAACTTTGTGACAGGCGATCAACAGAAATTTCGCTTGTTATTCGTCAAACAATGGAGGCAAGCATATTAACACATTTAATGCCACACTCACAGGTGAGTCATCTAATCAGTTGTGCTGCAAGAAACCTCTATCCCGAATTATGAACAGGACCCACTTTGAATTCTTACTGTGATTGTTTTGTAGATTGACATATTTGTCCAAGTTCTTCAAGCTGATGGTGGTAAGTGCACTATATTTGAATATTTCAGATCTATCTCTAATCTACATGCATAAATAGAACCAACTTTATTTCCTTTCCAAACCAAAGGCACACAACACAAGATTCTTTTTGTCCAGAGGCCGTTTAAATATTTTACTTAGTACACATGCATTTTCTTGTTTCCATTACCCAGTCCTGCTATGATCTACTATTATTTTTACCTATTTTGAAACGATTGTAGCATGAGTGGTGCTTAAAATGACTCCAATTCCTATCTTGATCATGACTGTATATAACAGGAACCAGGTCTGCATGCATCAATGCTGCAACGCTAGCACTTGCAGATGCTGGGATTCCAATGCGAGACATAGTCACTTCTTGCAGTGCTGGGTATCTGTGTTCTACTCCTTTGCTTGGTATGGGCCTATTTTCTGTTCTCCCATCTATGACAAAGCTAAGAATCATCTCACAAAGAGGCCTCAACCATTCTAATATGTTATTTCAGATCTGAATTATATAGAAGACAGCGCTGGAGGCGCGGATGTCACCGTTGGCATTCTTGCAAAGATGGACAAAGTGACTCTTCTGCAGGTTACAGAACGATCATAAACTTTGATTGCTCCAAATTTCAGGGTCTCCCTAGCCCACGCCTCATCTGCAACACAAACTTTCTGATGCAACACATTTCTTATGTGCTTAGTTTGCTGCATGACATCATTCATTCACAGCAACACTAATGCTCAAATGGCGATTTTCAGATGGACGCGAAACTACCAATGGACACATTTGAGACTGTGATGGACCTTGCAAGTGAAGGGTGCAAAGCGATCGCAACCTACATCCGAGAGGTTAAGAACCGTTCCTTGTTCTCGGCCGCCCTTGCTCAATTATATCTCCAAACTTGTCGTCCTACCATTGGACACACTGAAACCTTATTGTTGTGTACACCAATGATTTCCCATTGTATGGAACCTCAATGCCGATTGGTTGTGCCGTGATGCTGAAGCAGGTGCTATTGGAGAACACGAAGCAGCTGGAGTGTCAGCGAGGCTAGTTAAACCTAGCAGGTGGAGGCCATTGAACGAGAGCGTGTAGCACTTGAAGGCGGATCTTTTGTGTAACACAGATTGATGGCTTATCTGCCTAGCACAGACACTGAACCTGTCAAAGATAGCTGGACCATCATTTTCCCTCCTAACGTAAATGCTGTAGCGCACAGGAGATGACATCTTGATTATGTGAAACTTTGATGTTGAACTTGGTATCCATGTTGTACTTTTGAAAATGTTTTAACATGGTGCAAATTTAACTTAAATAGCAGACGGAGTATGGTACATACATCCCTAGGTTGACATGTTGTGAAAGCATTTCTACTTCTTTTATGATGGATGATGAAAATTTTGTTTGACTGAAAAACTCTTATAGAAGAAAGCATATGTATGCTGCTATCATTCTGCCTGCATCATCACCAAATGGCAACGCAGCTCCATCACACCATTTTGCTGGCTGTAGTCAAATACTCCCTCCGTTTTTTATTTACTCCCCATATTAGCTTTGATTGAAGTCAAACTTTATAAGGTTTGTAGAAAACAATATGAATATTTACAATAACAAATTTGTATGATGTGAAAATATATGCAATGATGAATCCGATGGTATTGATTTGGTAGTTAATATACTATTTTTCTACAAACCTGTTGAAAGTATACAAAGTTTGACTTTAGACAAACCTAATATACGGAGTAAATAAAAACAGAGAGAGTATTATTCCGCCTTGAAGACACAAAAGGAGATATAATAAATACATCAGTTTTATTCACAACAATGGAGCCAAAGTTACAACATGACACACGTCTACATAATGTATATCAATAGGGTTTGAATCAACAGAGCAACAATATACTGAACTGATGATATGGACACAAAGGGAACATCAAGCACACTATTAAATCGGCACGCAGGCCGCCGAGTTAGTTTTGGGCAAGCACACTATTACCGACAGGAAATGCTGACATGGTAGCATTGTTCTCCTGGCCTGTGGCGTCCACCCTCAGTCTTCATGTGAAAGAAATATGCCCTAGAGGCAATAATAAAATTATTATTTATTTCCTTATATCATGATAAATGCTTATTATTCATGCTAGAATTGTATTAACCGGAAACATAATACATGTGTGAATACATAGACAAACAGATTGTCACTAGTATGCCTCTACTTGACTAGCTCGTTGATCAAATATGGTTATGTTTCCTAACCATAGACATGAGTTGTCATTTGATTAACGGGGTCACATCATTAGGAGAATAATGTGATTGACTGGACCCATTCCGTTAGCTTAGCACACGATCGTTTTAGTAATATGCTATTGCTTTCTTCATGACTTATACATGTTCCTATGACTATGAGATTATGCAACTCCCGTTTACCGGAGGAACACTTTGTGTGCTACCAAACGTCACAACGTAACTGGGTGATTATAAAGGTGCTCTACAGGTGTCTCCAAAGGTACTTGTTGGGTTGGCATATTTCGAGATTAGGATTTGTCACTCCGAATATCGGAGAGGTATCTCTGGGCCCTCTCGGTAATGCACACCACTTAAGCCTTGCAAGCATTGCTACTAATGAGTTAGTTGCGGGATGATGTATTACAAAACGAGTAAAGAGACTTGCCGGTAACGAGATTGGACTAGGTATTGAGATACCGACGATCGAATCTCAGGCAAGTAACATACCGATGACAAAGGGAACAACGTATGTTGTTATGCGGTTTGACCGGTAAAGATCTTCGTAGAATATGTGGGAGCCAATATGAACAACCAGGTTTCACTATTGGTTATTGACCGGAGACACGTCTCGGTCATGTCTACATAGTTCTCGAACCCGTAGGGTCCGCACGCTTAAAGTTTCGATGACGGTTATATTATGAGTTTATATGTTTTGATGTACCGAAGGTTGTTCGGAGTCCCGGATGTGATCCCGGACATGACGAGGAGTCTCGAAATGGTCGAGACATGAAGATTGATATATTGGAAGCCTATGTTTGTGTTGGGGAACGTAGTAATTTCAAAAATTTCCTACGCACACGCAAGATCATGGTGATGCATAGCAATGAGAGGGGAGAGTGTTGTCTATGTACCCTCGTAGACCGGAAACGGAAGTGTTAGCACACCACGGTTGATGTAGTCGTACGTCTTCACGGCCCGACCGATCAAGCACCAAAACTACGACACCTCCAAGTTTTAGCACATGTTCAGCTCGATGACGATCCCCGGACTCCGATCTAGCAAAGTGTCGGGGATGAGTTCGGTCAGCACGACGGCGTGGTGACGATCTTGATGTTTTACCATCGCAGGGCTTCGCCTAAGCACCGCTACAATATTATCGAGGACTATGGTGGAGGGGGGCACCGCACACGGCTAAGAGATCAATGATCAAGTGTTGTGTCTCTGGGGTGCCCCCCTGCCCCCGTATATAAAGGAGTGGAGGAGGGGGCTGGCCAAGGAGGGTGGCGCGCCCTAAGGGGGAGTCCATGTTGGGTTTCGTAGTAATTTCAAAAATTTTCCTACGCACACGCAAGATCATGGTGATGCATAGCAACGAGAGGGGAGAGTGCTGTCTACGTACCCACGCAGACCGACTGCGGAAGCGTTGACACAACGTAGAGGAAGTAGTCGTACGTCTTCACGATCCAACCGATCAAGCACCGAAACTACGGCACCTCCGAGTTCGAGCACACGTTCAGCTCGATGACGATCCCCGGACTCCGATCCAGCAAAGTGTCGGGGAAGAGTTCCGTCAGCACGACGGCGTGGTGACGATCTTGATGTACTACAGCAGCAGGGCTTCGCCTAAACTTCGCTACAGTATTATCGAGGACTATGGTGGCTGGGGGCGCCGCACACGGCTAAGGAATAGATCACGTGGATCAACTTGTGTGTTCTTTGGGGTGCCCTGCCTCTGTATATAAAGGACTAGAGGGGGGAGGCTGGCCGGCCAAGGGAGGGCGCGCCAGGAGAGTCCTACTCCCTCTGGGAGTAGCATTCCCCCCCAATCCTAGTTGGAATAGGATTCCTTGAGGGGGGAAAGAGAGAGAGGGGGCCGGCCACCTCTCCTAGTCCTAATAGGACTAGGGGAAGGGGGGAGGCGCACAGCCACCTTGGGCTGCCCCTTTCTCCTTTCCACTAAAGCCCACTAAGGCCCAGATAGTTCCCGGGGGGGGGGGGTTCCGGTAACCTCCCGGTACTCCGGTAAAATCCCGATTTCACCCGGAACACTTCCGATATCCAAACATAGGCTTCCAATATATCAATCTTTACGTCTCGACCATTTAGAGACTCCTCGTCATGTCCGTGATCACATCCGGGACTCCGAACAACCTTCGATACATCAAAATGCATAAACTCATAATATAACTGTCATCGTAACCTTAAGCGTGCGGACCCTACGGGTTCGAGAACAATGTAGACATGACCGAGACACGTCTCCGGTCAATAACCAATAGCGGGACCTGGATGCCCATATTGGCTCCTACATATTCTACGAAGATCTTTATCGGTCAGACCGCATAACAACATACGTTGTTCCCTTTGTCATCGGTATGTTACTTGCCCGAGATTCGATCGTCGGTATCCAATACCTAGTTCAATCTCGTTACCGGCAAGTCTCTTTACTCGTTCCGCAATACATCATCTCACAACTAACATATTAGTTGTAATGCTTGCAAGGCTTATGTGATGTGCATTACCGAGAGGGCCCAGAGATACCTCTCCGACAATCGGAGTGACAAATCCTAATCTCGAAATATGCCAACCCAACATGTACCTTTGGAGACACCTGTAGTACTCCTTTATAATCACCCAGTTACGTTGTGACGTTTGGTAGTACCCAAAGTGTTCCTCTGGTAAACGGGAGTTGCATAATCTCATAGTTATAGGAACATGTATAAGTCATGAAGAAAGCAATAGCAACATACTAAACGATCGGGTGCTAAGCTAATGGAATGGGTCATGTCAATCAGATCATTCTCTTAATGATGTGATCCCGTTAATCAAATAACAACTCATTGTTCATGGTTAGGAAACATAACCATCTTTGATTAACGAGCTAGTCAAGTAGAGGCATACTAGTGACACTTTGTTTGTCTATGTATTCACACATGTATTATGTTTCCGGTTAATACAATTCTAGCATGAATAATAAACATTTATCATGATTATAAGGTAATAAATAATAACTTTATTATTGCTTCTAGGGCATATTTCCTTCAGTCTCCCACTTGCACTAGAGTCAATAATCTAGATTACACCGTAATGATTCTAACACCCATGGAGCCTTGGTGCTGATCATGTTTTGCTCGTGGAAGATGCTTAGTCAACGGGTCTGCAACATTCAGATCCGTATGTATCTTGCAAATCTCTATGTCTCCCACCTGGACTAGATCCCGGATGGAATTGAAGCGTCTCTTGATGTGCTTGGTTCTCTTGTGAAATCTGGATTCCTTTGCCAAGGCAATTGCACCAGTATTGTCACAAAAGATTTTCATTCGACCCGATGCACTAGGTATGACACCTAGATCGGATATGAACTCCTTCATCCAGACTCCTTCGTTCGCTGCTTCCGAAGCAGCTATGTACTCCGGTTCACATGTAGATCCCGCTACGACGCTTTGTTTAGAACTGCACCAACTGACAGCTCCACCGTTTAATGTAAACACGTATCCGGTTTGCGATTTAGAATCATCCGGATCAGTGTCAAAGCTTGCATCAACGTAACCTTTTACGGTGAGCTCTTTGTCACCTCCATATACGAGAAGCATATCCTTAGTCCTTTTCAGGTATTTCAGGATGTTCTTGACCGCTGTCCAGTGATCCACTCCTGGATTATTTTGGTACCTCCCTGCTAGACTTATAGCAAGGCACACATCAGGTCTGGTACACAGCATTGCATACATGATAGAGCCTATGGCTGAAGCATAGGGAACATCTTTCATTTTCTCTCTATCTTCTGCGGTGGTCGGGCATTGAGTCTTACTCAACTTCACACCTTGTAACACAGGCAAGAATCCTTTCTTTGCTTGATCCATTTTGAACTTCTTCAAAACTTTGTCAAGGTATGTGCTTTGTGAAAGTCCAATTAAGCGTCTTGATCTATCTCTATAGATCTTAATGCCCAATATGTAAGCAGCTTCACCGAGGTCTTTCATTGAAAAACTCTTATTCAAGTATCCCTTTATGCTATCCAAAAATTCTATATCATTTCCGATTAGCAATATGTCATCCACATATAATATCAGAAATGCTACAGAGCTCCCACTCACTTTCTTTTAAATACAGGCTTCTCCAAAAGTCTGTATATAAACCAAATGCTTTGAACACACTATCAAAGCGTTTATTCCAACTCCGAGAGGCTTGCACCGGTCCATAAATGGATCGCTGGAGTTTGCACACTTTGTTAGCTCCCTTTGGATCTACAAAACCTTCCGGCTGCATCATATACAACTCTTCTTCTAGAAATCCATTCAGGAATGTAGTTTTGACATCCATCTGCCAAATAAAAATGCGGCAATTGCTAACATGATTCGGATAGACTTAAGCATCGCTACGGGTGAGAAGGTCTCATCGTAGTCAATCCCTTGAACTTGTCGAAAACCTTTTGCGACAAGTCGAGCTTTGTAGACAGTAACATTACCGTCAGCGTCAGTCTTCTTCTTGAAGATCCATTTATTCTCAATTGCTTGCCGATCATTGGGCAAGTCAACCAAAGTCCACACTTTGTTCTCATACATGGATCCCATCTCAGATTTCATGGCTTCAAGCCACTTTGCGGAATCTGGGCTCACCATCGCTTCTTCATAGTTCATAGGTTCATCATGATCTAGTAGCATGATTTCCAGAACAGGATTACCGTACCACTCTGGCGCGGATCTTACTCTGGTTGATCTACAAGGTTCAGTAGTATCTTGATCTGAAGTTTCATGATCATCATCATTAGCTTCCTCACTTATTGGTGTAGGTGTCGCAGAAACAATTTTCTGTGATGCACTACTTTCCAATAAAGGAGCAGGTACAGTTACCTCGTCAAGTTCTACTTTCCTCCCACTCACTTCTTTCGAGAGAAACTCCTTCTCTAGAAAGGATCCATTCTTAGCAACGAATGTCTTGCCTTCGGATCTGTGATAGAAGGTGTACCCAACAGTCTCCTTTGGGTATCCTATGAAGACACATTTCTCCGATTTGGGTTCGAGCTTATCAGGTTGAAGCTTTTTCACATAAGCATCGCAGCCCCAAACTTTAAGAAACGACAACTTTGGTTTCTTGCCAAACCACAGTTCATAAGGCGTCGTCTTAACGGATTTTGATGGTGCCCTATTTAACGTGAATGCGGCCGTCTCTAGAGCGTATCCCCAAAACGATAGCGGTAAATCAGTAAGAGACATCATAGATCGCACCATATCCAGTAAAGTACGATCACGACGTTCGGACACACCATTACGCTGTGGTGTTCCGGGTGGCGTGAGTTGCGAAACTATTCCACAATTTTTCAAATGTACACCAAACTCATAACTCAAATATTCTCCTCCACGATCAGATCGTAGAAACTTTATTTTCTTGTTACGATGATTTTCAACTTCACTCTGAAATTCTTTGAACTTTTCAAATGTTTCAGATTTATGTTTCATTAAGAAGATATACCCATATCTGCTTAAGTCATCTGTGAAGGTGAGAAAATAACGATATCCGCCACGAGCCTCAATATTCATCGGACCACATACATCTGTATGTATGATTTCCAACAAATCTGTTGCTCTCTGCATAGAACCGGAGAACGGTGTTTTGGTCATCTTACCCACGAGGCACAGTTCGCAAGTACCAAGTGATTCATAATCAAGTGGTTCCAAAAGTCCATCAGTATGGAGTTTCTTCATGCGCTTTACACCGATATGACCTAAACGGCAGTGCCACAAATAAGTTGCACTCTCATTATCAACTCTGCATATTTTGGCTTCAACATTATGAATATGTGTGTTACTACTATCGAGATTCAACAAGAATAGACCACTCTTCAAGGGTGCATGACCATAAAAGATATTACTCATATAAATAGAACAACCATTATTCTCTGATTTAAATGAATAACCGTCTCACATCAAACAAGATTCATATATAATGTTCATGCTTAACGCTGGCACCAAATAACAATTATTTAGGTCTAATATTAATCCCGAAGGTAGATGTAGAGGTAGCGTGCCGACCGCGATCACATCGACTTTGGAACCGTTTCCCACGCGCATCGTCACCTCGTCCTTTGCCAGTGCCCGCTTATTCCGTAGTCCCTGTTTCGAGTTGCAAATATTAGCAACAGAACCAGTATCAAATACCCAGGTGCTACTGCGAGCTCTAGTAAGGTACACATCAATAACATGTATATCACATATATCTTTGTTCTCCTTGCCATCCACTACAAGAAATATGTCAACTTATGACCTTCTGTCAGTGACCCTCGAAGAATTGGTCATAAATTTATGACCATTTTAGACCAATTGGTCAAAAGCTGTTCAGGGGGCTCCAAACCCTAAACCATTGCGACCATTTTGGTCAGAAAGGTCGTAATTTCCTTACACGAAATGGTCACAAAGCAAACAGTGCTAGTCCGCTGCCTTATTTCTAGTTGTTAATGACCAATATAGATGGTCATAGCCTTGGAAATTGTGGTGGGTTGTGATGACTAGGCGCCATCTCATCAGTTTTGCCTATGTGTCATGTCCATGTGGCAGTTTTTGCCCTAGGTTGTGAAGCAACCTATATTTCTATCATTCCCAAAATTTCCAAAAAAATCTCATAAATTCTTTCGGGCATATCTTCATCAAATATGTAAAAATCCTTCCTTGCCTAGTTCAAAACTAATTCAAGAATATTCATTTTCCTATTCTGTTCACAACAACACTTTATGAAGGAAGTGCTATTTATATATTCTTGATTGCCCTCGGAATTTTTGGGCATTCTTTCCTATCCAAATCATTACCGCATGACAAAATTCAGCTCCATTTGCCTAGCAAATCTTCCTCGGCAAATTTCCAAAGTTTTTGTCCACCTAGAAGCATTGTGAAGTACCTTTTTTATATCCCTAAATGACATGAAATTTATACAGTTCCTTCATATGCCCAAATTATCACCCTCCTCCAAATTGCAGCTCAGTCAAGTCATCTATGTGAGCCTAGGTTCAATTTATATTTTATGGCCAAATTGGCACGTTGCAAAGCAAGTGTTATATAGACCCCTCCTATTACCCTCAAACTTTTCGGGCACTCGTCCATACCCAAATCATTGCCACATGATAATATTCAGCTTAATTTTCCTAGTAAATCTTTCTCGGGAAATTTCCAAAGTTTCTACCTCGAGAGAAGCTTTGTGAAGTAAGTACTAGCTAGGCTTACCCAAATGATCTGAAAATTTACCAGCGCATGACCATACTTAAGTAACTTACCTACACCAATTTTGAGCTCATTTCATTCATCCAATCTCTCTCACTAGTTTTCCCAAGTTTCTATCCATAGAAGAGCATTGTGAAGGAAGTACTACTTTGGCATGTACAAATGGTATCAATTTTCTGCAATGCTTTCCTATGCTCAAATAACCATCCTCCACAAAATTTCAGCTCACTCCATTCATTATTTTGAGCCCAGCTTCAACATTCATATTTTTGTCCAGCGTGGTACTTTGCAAAGCAAGTACCACCTAGGATCCTCCTTTTGAGCTAAAAATTTGTGAAGACATTCTCCTTAGTAGATGATCATCCTCAGCCAAAACTCACGCCCATTGTCCATGTGCATTTCCCGTACCGCTAATCAAACACTTGGTTGCTAATTCATGTTTGAGCATCGATCGGTCTCCTCGTGAGAATCTTATGTTCTAATTTTCTTCCTAGCACCAACCTGGGAAGTGCCCAACCCACTAGACATGCCTAGGCCACCCAGAACACATGGCAACATTACGGTCACGCGGTGACCACGCGACGGGCATGCGAGTTTACGCGCTCTAGAGTTGGGGCCCTCGGCCACCGCCCAAACCTCGACGTATCGCCACCAAACCATGTATTTATGATTAAATAGGTCCTTATGTAACTAGAAATGATTTTTGGAAAAAATAAATAGAAAACTATGAGGCAGCTGCAGTTCAAATTTGACCCGCTTCCAACTGAATCGGCGGAAATTTGTCTTTTTCACGAGAGGTGAATCAAAAATTTTTACTCCCAACCATTTTGTCAATTGTTCACTAAATATGGCCTAGTATTTTATAAAAATGATTTGGTCCAATTTTGCAACAATTATTTGGTAGTTCCTTCACAAAAAAACCTCCTTTCGGGCACTCGAAAAATGGAAAATGGTTTTTTCGTCCAACAAAAATGAAAACTTCCTTAGGCAACATTGTTTGCCATTCCAATATGAACCCTTGTGCACAATATGAGATCATTTGAACAAACTATGCCATGAATGTGGCCATAAGATTGATCATTTGGCTTGAAAGCCATTGATCTCCACACGTGATAGCTCGTTTCTGAGAACAATTTTTTTAAAATAATTGCCGTATTACAAGTTTGTTATTTTTCTTGGGAACTTGGTCACATATAATGACACAATGCGAAGGTTTCCCAATTTTTTGATTTTCTTTGAATTTTTTATGCCCGTTTCAAAATGTGGTTAAAACGGCGGGAATGATAGTTCCTAGCTAGTGGTTAAATCTTGGAATTTTTTTGGTGTTTCTATGATTAAATAGATACCTATTTACCTAGAAATGATTTTTAGAAAAAATAAAGAGCAAACTATGAGGCAGCTGCAGTTCAAATTTGACCCGCTTCCAGCTGAATCGACGAGAATTTGTCTTTTTCACCAGAGGTGGATCAAAAATTTTGACACCCAACCATTTTGTCAATTGTGCATTAAATATGGCCTAGTATTTTAGAAAATTGATTAGGTCCAATTTTGCAACAAATATATGGTAGGTCCTTCACAAAAAAAACTCATTTCAGGCACTCAAAAAATGGAAAATGGTTTTTTTGTCCAAAGAAAATGAAAACTTCCTTAGGCAACATTGTTTGCCATTCCAATATGCACCCTTGTGCATAATATGAGATCATTTGAAGAAACTATGCCATGAATGTGGCCATAAGATTGATCATTTGGCTTGAAAGCCATGAATCTTCACACTAGATAGCTCATTTCTGAGAACACTTCTTTAAAATAATTACCGTATTACAAGTTTATTATTTTTTCTGGAAACTTGGTCACATATAATGACACAATGCAAAGGTTTTCCAATTTTTTGATTTTTTTTGAATTTTTTTATGCCCGTTTCAAAATGCGGTCAAAACGGCGGGCTTGACCGTTCCTAGCTAGTGGTTCAATCTTGGAAAACTTTTGGTGTTTCTCTGATTAAATAGATACTTACGTACCTAGAAATGATTTTTGGAAAAAATAAATAGCAAACTATGAGGCAGCTGCAGTTCAAATTTGACCCGCTTTCAGCTGAATCGGCGGGAATTTGTCTTTTTCACCAGAGGTGGATCAAAACTTTTGACACCCAACCATTTTGTCAACTGTGCATTAAATATGTCCTAATATTTTATAAAAATGATTTGGTACAATTTTGCAACAAATATATGGTAGGTCCTTCACAAAAAAACCTCATTTCGAGCACTCGAAAAATGGAAAATGAATTTTCCGTGCAAAGAAAATGAAAACTCCCTTTGGCAACATTGTTTGGAATTCCAAGATGCACCCTTGTGCACAATATGAGATCATTTGAACAAACTATGCCATGAATGTGACCATGAGATTGAGCATTTGGGTTGAAATCCATGAATCTTCACACATGATAGCTCATTTATGAGAACACTTTTCTAAAATAATTACCGTATTACAAGTTTATTATTTTTCTTGGAAACTTGGTCACATATAATGACACAATGCGAAGGTTTCCCAATTTTTTGATTTTTTTTGAATTTTTTATGCCCGTTTCAAAATGCGGTCAAAACGGCGGGAATGACCGTTCCTAGCTAGTGGTTGAATCTTGGAATTTTTTTGGTGTTTCTCTGATTAAATAGATACTTATGTACCTAGAAATGATTTTTTGAAAAAATAAAGAGCAAACTATGAGGCAGCTGCAGTTCATATTTGTCCCGCTTCCAACTGAATCGGCGGAAATTTGTCTTTTTCACCAGAGGTGGATAAAAACTTTTGGCACCCAAACATTTTGTCAATTATGCATTAAACATGGCCTAGTATTTTAGAAAATTGATTTGGTCCAATTTTGCAATAATTATTTGGGAGGTCCTTCACAAAAAAACCTCCCTTTGGGCACTCAAAAAATGGAAAATAGTTTTTTCGTCCAAAGAAAATGAAAACTTCCTTAGGCAACATTGTTTGCCATTCCAATATGCACCCTTGTGCACAATATGAGATCATTTGAGCAAACTATGCCATGAATGTGGCCATAAGATTGATCATTTGACTTGAAAGCCATTGATCTCCACACGTGATAGCTCGTTTCTTAGAACACTTTTTTAAAATAATTGCCGTATTACAAGTTTGTTATTTTTCCTAGGAACTTGGCCACATATAATGACACAATGCGAAGGTTTTCCAATTTTTTCAATTTTTTTGAATTTTTTATGCCCGTTTCAAAATGTGATCAAAACGACGGGGTTGACCGTTCCTAGCTAGTGGTTGAATCTTGGAAAAATTTCGATGTTTCTCTGATTAAATAGATACTTTTGTACCTAGAAATAAATTTTGCAAAAAATAAATAGCAAACTATGAGGCAGCCACAATTCAAATTTGCCCCGCTTCCACCTGAAACGGCGGAAATTTGTCTTTTTCACCAGAGGTGGATTAAAACTTTTAACACCTAACCATTTGGTCAATTGTTCATTAAATATGGCCTAGTATTTTAGAAAATTGATTTGGTAAAATTTTACAAAAAATATTTGGTAGGTTCTTCACAAAAAAACTTTTTTTGAGCACTCAAAAAATGGAAAATTGTTTTTTCATGCAAAAGAAATAAAAACTCCCTTTGTCAATGTTGTTTGCCAATTTAAGATGTAAACTTATGCAAAATATGGCATCATTTGAACAAATATTTGATAGGTCTTTCACAAAAAAACTCATTTTGAGCATTGAAAAATGAAATGAAAAATTTGTATGTAATCAATCATGACCAATTTATATGGTCAAAAAATCTGCAACTTGTTTGGTGCGCTCTGATTGGTTCATAGGCATATCACGCGGATCATGCCTCAAACACCGTTGGATGCTTCTGGATCCAACGACAGCCCTCACCCCCTCACCCTCTCACCCAAACCCTAACTTCCCCGATCCACTCCTCTCCCCCGATCCACTCTCCCCCTCTCGCCCCACAGCCGCCCCCAACCCCACCCCCACCGCCATCGTCGATGACCCTCACCGTAGACAAGGTCGAGGCTGACCCAAGATCGAGCCCATGCCCAGATTCACGAGTGGAGCCCCGCGAAGCTGCCCGCAAACTGCTCCTCTTCCCCACCCCCGATTCCTCTCCAATCTCCGTCGCCGCCGCCGATCCCCACCCCCACCGGCGACCTCGTCTCCCCGTCTCCGGCCCCATCCCCACCTCCGGCCGACCTCCCTCCTCATCTCGTCCATCCACCCATGGAAACCCCCTTTTCCACGGATCCACCCACCCACGCCCACCCATGGATGGATAGATGGGGCGCACCAGTTCCGGCGACGGCGGCGCCAGATCCGCACCCACCTGCGTGATGGAGGCCGGCCGCATCGGGATCCACCGCCTGCTCTCGGTCTGGTGCGGCACACCGGACCACACCGGAGATTGCTACTGCGGTGGTCGTCGACGACGGCGCATCTCCGGCGGGACCTAGATGCCCAAGGTATGTACGCCGTCCTTGCCAAGTCTTCCATCTCCTCTCATGTACGGCGGGACCTAGACTGATTACATTCATCTTGGGCATGCATACGTGGTTGGTGACCTCGCGTGCCGCCATTGCCGGAGGCTGGCTGGCTGCATGGACGGGCGTCCGCGGTGCCGGTGTTTTGCAGCCTTACATCTCAGGTGTGGTTTCTTCCTGCTGTCGTCCGGTACTCGTCCCTTGCTGTTCTAAATTTTCGTGAGGCTTGTGTTTGACATCTCTCGTCGGTGCTGTTCCCATCGCAGGGAAGATGCTTGCTAAAATGTGTGCATGCCAAGATTCTTGCGGTTCCAGACTGATTGGTGAGATTACATTCGTATTGAAGTGCTACGCAAATGTTATCTGCTATGCTAACTGAACATACAAAGCCGCTTCCAAGTAAATAAAATCGTTTTGCTATGGTTCCTACTGCCTTCAGAATTTGGAAACGTGTCCTACACAGGATAGCCATTTGGGATCTCTAGGGACACCGCAATCGAGGAATCGACCCGTGCAACCGTTCCCTCGGCTCCGTCGTAGATAGCTAGTCGTACTCTACAGTACCAAAATTTTGCTGATAGGAACAAGGTTGTGTAGCAACCATCAAGATCAAGTGTCTCATTAATTTGTCGATGGGTGCAAGGTTGTATAAACCATCGACATCAAGCATCTCATTAATTTGTCGCTCGGTACAAGGTTGCGCATACTTATCAGGAACCATCAACATCAAAGTATCTAATGAGGATACAATTTAAGCCTGGCGATAGCATGACCCATTGTGATGTTTTGTCCCCTACTGCTTGTACCATTTGTTCAGTATGTATATGCGTCCACATATTCCAGGCTGCTATAGAACCACTGCTTATCCTTTATTCTCTTCTCTAGGCTCAGGTTCCACGAAAATACTCCTCTGTAATCGGCATGTAACATCATAAGCTTGTCTTTTCCACATGGCTGACAGCTATGTCATGTTTATCAGTAAAGATGTGTCTGGTTATTTGTATGTTAGCAGATAACCAGACTGATTGGTGATACTAAAATGTGTGCATCCTCTCGTTTGTTGTTACTTACAAGTGTCAATGTACTGATGGCAACAGTGATTGTTTACTTGTGACTAATCTGCTTTCCATCTCATTTGTAGGAGTTCCCGAAATGCCCGACTCCAGCCCCGTCCTCCCCGACGCCTGGTCATGGCCCTGTGCATGGCGGACGCGGCTTGGTCGCTTCCTCCAAGAACCTTGTCCCCTCGATCTTGGTGCGGCAGGGGGCGCATCCACCAGATCCGCCGGCGGACATCAAGGCCATGGCTTGGACCTTGCTGCCCTCTACCAAGGAAGGAGCGAGCTCGTGCAGATGACGGCGGCTGTGCTCCACACTCGCGCAGATGCTGGCTGGATTGCTGCCCCTGTCGTACAGTACACTATAGGTGAGCAGATCCAAGCCAGTCCGTCTGTCTCTTTGATTGATGGATTCAAACCATGCCATCCGTCAGTACGTACGTACGTACGTGTAGGATTCAACAAAATCATGCCTTATTACACCACTGCAGTACACGCTATGTATCTATCATTGGCGGACAGCATCATTCAACAGTTTAGTTTGGTGATGATTACCTAGTTTGCAGCAAGGAATGCACTAGGTAGTACTTGTATAAATTAGCCACATGGACTAACTGCCTGCCTGCCTAATTGAACGAATCAATCTGATTAGTATGTTTGCTGCCATTTTGTTAGTCTGCAGAAGCATATCTAGTTTGTTAGTCAGCCACTTTTTTGCTAGAACCATAAATCCTGATGCATGCTGATTATGGTCTGGTTTGTTAGATCTGTTCTGCTGTTCCTTAAAATTTGACTGGATTCTGAATGTGTATCTGCTGTGTATCTGCTGTTGCCTGGATTCTGAATGAACATGTCAGTATACTATATACCCCAAAAAACATGCTTACAGTTCTTTTCATTTCTATGATCAATTTAGTTAGAGTTGCACATGTCAGTATACTATATACCAAAAAAATCCTAGCTAGTGAGAACATTTGTCACTCCATGAACACATACTGGTTAGTGTTAGTCATACTATTTATCTACATGGCATTTGATGTCAATTCTTGCTTATAAGTTATTGGATCACTCCATGAACACATTCTTATTCTTGTATTTTCATTCTTATTCTTTGCACAGGTGAAGTGTGAATCCAAGGCCGAAGCTGTGAATCATATCAACAAAGAGGAGCATATTATGTGTTGTAATTGTACGCATATCTGGGTTGTAGTATACTGAATTGTAATAGACTAATGTAGTCTTATTTTGGACGAATTTCATTTGCTCTCTAGTTTGTTCAAAACAATGATTGTGTATGTGATTTCAACACCCGTGAAATGGAAACCTGACAAGAGGGTCCAAGCTATAATGGTTGTTTGACAAATTTCGAAATTTCTGACATGTGGGACATATTTTGAGATAAGCATGACATGTGGGGCTGGCTTACTAGTGGTACCCCAATGTATAATGGATGAAACTAGAAAAATCAATGGACTAAAAAGGCTACGGCCCAAAAATAAAATGGCTTAAATGTTGGGCCTGGCCCATGTAGTTGACCAAAATTAATCAAGAAAAAAATATAAAAAAAGGCCGAATTATTGGGCTAGGCCCATGTAGAAAACCGAATTGGACCGGGCTGAATCTTGTGCCACATCAGCTTGCCACTCTGGATGCCTACGTGGCCTGGGGAGGTTGCTAGTGACCAAAACACCACAGTAGACGTATTTTGGTCATAAACGTCTACGACCATTCCAGAAGAAAGGTCGTTATAGTCAGTTTACGACGGCCAGCTTTTGACCTTATGTTTTTGGTCACAAAAAGGTCATAAATGGAAATTTGTGACCATTCCGTGACCAATAGTGGTGGTCATAAGTTGACATATTTCTTGTAGTGATCCTTCTTATCTGCCAAATACTTGGGGCAGTTCCGCTTCCAGTGACCAGTCTGCTTGCAGTAGAAGCACTCAGTTTCAGGCTTAGGTCCAGACTTGGGTTTCTTCTCCTGAGCAGCAACTTGCTTGCTGTTCTTCTTGAAGTTCCCCTTCTTCTTCCCCTTGCCCTTTTTCTTGAAGCTAGTGGTCTTGTTGACCATCAACACTTGATGCTCCTTCTTGATTTCTACCTCCGCAGCTTTTAGCATTGCGAAGAGCTCGGGAATTGTCTTATTCATCCCTTGCATATTATAGTTCATCACGAAGCTATTGTAGCTAGGTGGAAGTGATTGGAGAATTCTGTCAATGACACAATCATCCGGAAGATTAACTCCCAGTTGAATTAAGTGATTATTATACCCAGACATTTTGAGTATATACTCACTGACAGAACTGTTCTCCTCCATCTTGCAGCTATAGAACTTATTGGAGACTTCATATCTCTCAATCTGGGCATTTGCTTGAAATATTAACTTCAACTCCTGGAACATCTCATATGCTCCATGACGTTCAAAATGTCGTTGAAGTCCCGATTCTAAGCCGTAAAGCATGGCACACTGAACTATCGAGTAGTCATTAGCTTTGCTCTGCCAGACATTCATAACATCTGGTGTTGCTCCAGCAGCAGGCCTGGCACCCAGCGGTGCTTCCAGGATGTAATTCTTCTGTGCAGCAATGAGGATAATCCTCAAGTTACGGACCCAGTCCGTATAATTGCTACCATCATCTTTCAACTTTGCTTTCTCAAGGAACGCATTAAAATTCAATGGAACAACAACACGGGCCATCTATCTAGAATTAAACATAAACAAGCAAGATACTATCAGGTACTAAGTTCATGATAAATTTAAGTTCAATTAATCATATTACTTAAGAACTCCCACTTAGAAAGACATCCCTCTAATCTTCTAAGTGATCACGTGATCCAAATCAACTAAACCATAACCGATCATCACGTGAAATGGAGTAGCTTTCAATGGTGAACATCACTATGTTGATCATATCTACTATATGATTCACGCTCGACCTTTCGGTCTCAGTGTTCCGAGGCCATATCTGCATATGCTAGGCTCGTCAAGTTTAACCTGAGTATTCTGCGTGTGCAAAACTGGCTTGCACCCGTTGTAGATGGACGTAGAGCTTATCACACCCGGTGTCTAGGCACGACGAACTTTGGCAACGGTGCATACTCAGGGAGAACACTTTTATCTTGAAATTTAGTGAGAGATCATCTCATAATGCTACCGTCAATCAAAGCAAGATAAGATGCATAAAAGATAAACATCACATGCAATCAATATAAGTGATATGATATGGCCATCATCATCTTGTGCTTGTGATCTCCATCTCCGAAGCATCGTCATGATCACCATCGTCACCGGCGCGACACCTTGATCTCCATCATAGCATCGTTGTCGTCTCGCCAATCTTATGCTTCCACGACTATCGCTACCGCTTAATGATAAAGTAAAGCATTACAGCACGATTGCATTGCATACAATAAAGCGACAACCATATGGCTCCTGCCAGTTGCCAATAACTCGGTTACAAAACATGATCATCTCATACAATAAAATTTAGCATCATGTCTTGACCATATCACATCACAACATGCCCTGCAAAGAACAAGTTAGACGTCCTCTACTTTGTTGTTGCAAGTTATACGTGGCTGTTACGGGCTTAGCAAGAACCGTTCTTACCTACGCATCAAAACCACAACGATAGTTTGTCAAGTTGGTGCTGTTTTAACCTTCGCAAGGACCGGGCGTAGCCACACTCGGTTCAACTAAAGTTGGAGAAACTGACACCCGTCAGCCACCTGTGTGCAAAGCACGTCGGTAGAACCAGTCTCGCGTAAGCGTACGCGTAATGTCGGTCCGGACCGCTTCATCCAACAATACCGCCGAACCAAAGTATGACATGCTGGTAAGCAGTATGACTTATATCGCCCAAAACTCACTTGTTTTCTACTCGTGCATAACATCAACGCATAAAACCTAGGCTCGGATACCACTGTTGGGGAACGTAGTAATTTCAAAAATTTCCTACGCACACGCAAGATCATGGTGATGCATAGCAATGAGAGGGGAGAGTGTTGTCTACGTACCCTCGTAGACCGGAAGCGGAAGCGTTAGCGCAATGCGGTTGATGCAGTCGTACGTCTTCACGGCCAGACCGATCAAGCACCGAAACTACGGCACCTCCGAGTTTTAGCACACGTTCAGCTTGATGACGATCCCCGGACTCCGATCCAGCAAAGTGTCGGGGATGAGTTCGGTCAGCACGACGGCGTGGTGACGATCTTGATGTTTTACCGTCGCAGGGCTTCGCCTAAGCACCGCTACAATATTATCGAGGACTATGGTGGAGGGGGGCACCGCACACGGCTAAGAGATCAATGATCAACTGTTGTGTCTCCGGGGTGCCCCCTGCCCCCGTATATAAAGGAGTGGAGGAGGGGCCGGCCAAGGAGGGTGGCGCACCCTAAGGGGGAGTCCAACTCCCACAGGGAGTAGGACTCCCCTTTTTCCTATTAGGAGTTGGAGAGGGAAGGAAGATGAAGGAGGGAGGAAGGAAAGGGGGGCCGGCCCCCCTCCCAATTCGGATTGGGCTTGGGGGGGGGGCCCTCCCTTGCTCCTTTCCCCTCCTTTCCACTAAGGCCCAATAAGGCCCATATACCTCCCGGGGGGTTCCGATAACCTCCCGGTGATCTGGTATTGTCCCAATCTCAATCGGAACCTTCCCGGTGTCCAAATATAGTCATCCATTATATCGATCTTTATGTCTCGACCATTTCGAGACTCCTCGTCAACTCCGTGATCACATCCGGGACTCCGAACAACCTTCGGTACATCAAAAAAAAACTCATAATGAAACTGTCTTCGTAACGTTAAGCGTGCGGACCCTACGGGTTCGAGAACAATGTAGACATGACCGAGACACGTCTCCGGTCAATAACCAATAGCAGAACCTTGATGCTCATATTGGCTCCTACATATTCTACGAAGATCTTTATCGGTCAAACCGCATAACAACATACGTTTGTTCCCTTTGTCATCGGTATGTTACTTGCCCGAGATTCGATCGTCGGTATCTCAATACCTAGTTCAATCTCGTTACCGGCAAGTCTCTTTATTCGTTCTGTAATACATCATCTTGCAACTAACTTATTAGTTGCATTGCTTGCAAGGCTTAAGTGATGTGCATTACCGAGAGGGCCCAGAGATACCTCTCCGACAATCGAAGTGACAAATCCTAATCTCGAAATACGCCAACCCAACATGTACCTTTGGAGACACCTATAGAGCACCTTTATAATCACCCAGTTACGTTGTGACGTTTGGTAGCACACAAAGTGTTCCTCCGGTAAACGGGAGTTGCATAATCTCATAGTCATAGCAACATGTATAAGTCATGAAGAAAGCAATAGCAACATACTAAACGATCGGGTGCTAAGCTAATGGAATGGGTCATGTCAATCACATCATTCTCCTAATGATGTGATCCCGTTAATCAAATGACAACTCATGTCTATGGTTAGGAAACATAACCATCTTCGATTAACGAGCTAGTCAAGTAGAGGCATACTAGTGACACTCTGTTTGTCTATGTATTCACACATGTATTATGTTTCCGGTTAATACAATTCTAGCATGAATAATAAACATTTATCATGATATAAGGAAATAAATAATAACGTTATTATTGCCTCTAGGGCATATTTCCTTTAGTTTGGATATCGAAAGTGTTCGGGATGAAATCGGGATTTTACCGGAGTACCGGGAGGTTACCGGAACCCCCGGGACTTAATGGGCCTTGTTGGGCCTAGGTGGAAGAGAGGAGAGGCGGCTAGGGCTGGGCCGCATGCTCCTCCCTCCAGTCCGAATAGGACAAGGAGAGGGGGCGGCGCCCCCCTTCCTTCTTCTCCTCCACTCCTTCCCCCCTCCCAAGTCCTAATCCAACTAGGAAAGGGGGGGGTCCTACTCCCGGTGGGAGTAGGACTCCTTCTGGCGCGCCTCCTCCCTGGCCGGCCGCACCCCCCTTGCTCCTTTATATACGGGGGCAGGGGGCACCCCATAGACACAACAATTGATCGTTTGATCTTTTAGCCGTGTGCGGTGCCCCCCTCCATCATAGTCCACCTCGATATTACTGTAGCGGTGCTTAGGCGAAGCCCTGCGTTGGTAGAACATCAACATCGTCACCACGCCGTCGTGCTGACAAAGCTCTCCCTCAACACTCGGCTTGATCGGAGTTCGAGGGACGTCATCGGGCTGAACGTGTGCTGAACTCGGAGGTGCCGTACGTTCGGTACTTGACTGGTCGGATCGTGAACACGTACGACTACATCAACCGCTTTGTGCTAACGCTTCCACTTTCGGTCTACGAGGGTACGTGGACAACACTCTCCCCTCTCGTTGCTATGCATCACCATAATCTTGCGTGTGCGTAGGAATTTTTTTGAAATTACTACGTTCCTCATCATCATGTGTGTGCCATGGCAAGCACACGCGATCTTCACTTCGTTTCTGTCTGAAGAAAAAGAAAATCTCATTCTACCTATATTCTTCATTTGTACAAGATAATTTTTCATTTTATAGGAAATGAGATTTCATTTTACTAATTACAGGGAAATAACTCATGCGATACATCCCGCCTCGTGCGCCTCTGAGCATTTTTCAGCATGCGAGGAAAGTGAACATGGCCAAAATGTTTATTTCAAATGGACAATGTGGATTGTGGAGTAAGATTGCTTATCACGTGCTACTGACTAGATATCGAACATGTCGATGTTGAGTTGGATTGTCCCTAGGACCCAGGTGATTAACAACATCAAGGATGACTCTGGTGGTGGGCCAACCCATGTAGATTTCACATTTTATTTCCCTTGGTTGAATTAAAAACAAAAAATCACAAAAGGCGAAGAAATACGTGAATTCAAAAAAGTTCATGGATTTTGAAAAAAGATCATGAATTTGAAAAAAAGTTAACACGGAAACCATCATTGGGTGTCGTTTACACAGCCGCTGACACAGAACTCACTCAAGGCAGGGCACCGTCGACACGGAACCCGTTCAAGAAAGGACATTGTCTATTCCACGACGGAACTCGCCCAAGGCCTCAACTATTCTAATATGTTATTTCAGATCTAAATTATATAGAAGACAACACTGGAGGCGCGGATGTCACCGTTGGCATTCTTGCAAAGATGGCCAAAGTGACTCTTCTGCAGGTTACAGAACAATCATAAACTTTGATTGCTCCAAATTTTAGGGTCTCCCTAGCCCATGCCTCAGCTGCAACACAAACTTTCTAATGCAACACATTTCTTATGTGCTTAGTTTGCTGCATTACATCATTCATTCACAGCAACACTAATGCTCAAATGGCGATTTTCAGATGGACGTGAAACTACCAATGGACACATTTGAGACTGTGATGGACCTTGCAAGTGAAGGGTGCAAAGCGATCGCAACCTACATCCGAGAGGTTAAGAAACGTTCCTTGTTCTCGGCCGCCCTTGCTCAATTACATCTCCAGACTTGTCGTCCTACCGTTAGACACACTGAAACCTTATTGTTGTGTACAACATTGATTTCCCATTGTATGGAACCTGAATGCCGATTGGTTATGCTGTGATGCTGAAGCAGGTGCTATTGGAGAACACGAAGCAGCTGGAGTGTCAGCGAGGCTAGTTAAACCTAGCAGGTGGAGGCCATTGAACGAGAGCGTGTAGCACTTGAAGGCGGATCTTTTATGTAACATAGATTGATGGCTTATCTGCCTAGCACAGACACTGAACCTGTCAAAGATAGCTGGACCATCATTTCCCCTCCTAACGTAAATGTTGTGGCGCACAGGAGATGACATCTTGATTATGTGAAACTTTGATGTTGAACTTGGTATCCATGTTGTACTTTTGAAAATGTTTTAACATGGTGCAAATTTAACTTAAATAGCAGACGGAGTATAGTACAAACATACCCAGCTTGACATGCTGTGAAAGCATTTCTACTTCTTTTATGATGGATGATGAAAATTTTGTTTGACTGAAAAACTCTTATAGAAGAAAGCATATGTATGCTGCTATCATTCTGCCTGCATCATCACCAAATGGCAACGCAGCTCCATCACACCATTTTGCTGGCTGTAGTCAAATACTCCCTCCATTTTTTATTTACTCCCCATATTAGCTTTGATTGAAGTCAAACTTTATAAGGTTTGTAGAAAACAATATGAATATTTACAATAACAAATTTGTATGATGTGAAAATATATGCAATGATGAATCCGATGGTATTGATTTGGTAGTTAATATACTATTTTTTCTACAAACTTGTTGAAAGTATACAAAGTTTGACTTTAGACAAACCTAATATACGGAGTAAATAAAAACAGAGAGAGTATTATTCTTTCTTGAAGACACAAAATGAGCTATAATAAATACATCAGTTTCGTTCACAACAATGGAGCCAAAGTTACAACATGACACACGTCTACATAATTTATATCAATAGGGTTTGAATCAAGAGAGGAACAATATACTGAACTGATGATATGGACACAAAGGGAACAGTAAGCACACTATTAAATCGGCACGCAGGCCGCCGAGTTAGTGTTGGGTAAGCACACTATTACCGACAGGAAACACTGACATGGTAGCATTGTTCTCCTGGCCCGTGGCGTCCACGCTAGTGTGTCGCGTGAACTCCTCAAGCGTCATGTGTGTGCCATGGCAAGCACGCACGATCATCACTTCGTTTCTGTCCGAAGAAAAAGAAAATCTTATTCTACCTATATTCTTCATCTGCACAAGATAATTTTTCATTTTATAGGAAATGAGGTTTCATTTTAGTAATTATAGGGAAACAACTCATGCGATACGCCCCGCCTCGTGCGCCTCTGAGCATTTTTCAGCATGCGAGGAAAGTGAACATGGCCAAAATGTTTATTTCAAATGGACAATGTGGATTGTGGAGTAAGATTGCTTATCGCTTGCTACTGACTGGATATCGAACATGTCGATGTTGAGTCGGATTGTCCCCAGGACCCAGGTGATTAACAACATCAAGGATGACTCTGGTGGTGGGCCGGCCCATGTAGATTTCGCATTATTTCCCCTGGTTGAATTAAAAAAACAAAAAATCACAAAAGGCGAAGAAATACGTGAATTCAAAAAAGTTCGTGGATTTTGAAAAAAGATCATGAATTTGAAAAACAGTTGACACGGAAACCATCATTGGGTGTCGTTTACACAGCCGCCGACACAGAGCTCACTCAAGGCAGGGCGCCGTCGACACGGAACCCGTTCAAGAAAGGACGTTGTCTATTCCACGACGGAACTCGCCCAAGGCGAGATATCGTCTACACTAGCGCCGACACGAAGCTCACGCTAGGCAGGGCGTCGTCTACACCATCGCTGACATAGAACCTATCCAAGGCGGGGTGACGTCTAGGTTGTCGCCGACATGATCCATCGTTTGGGTGTCATTTACATCCGCTCTCCTCTTCACTTCACCACCACAACACCATCGGCTACACTAAGCATACCGAGAAGAAGAGATCCGAGTGTACCAGCTTAATTGGAGATGGTATGCAACATCAACCCATGGAAGCAAATAATCAAGAGCCAAAGTTACAAAGAGGCCTCAACTATTCTAATATGTTATTTCAGATCTAAATTATATAGAAGACAACACTGGAGGCGCGGATGTCACCGTTGGCATTCTTGCAAAGATGGACAAAGTGACTCTTCTGCAGGTTACAGAACGATCATAAACTTTGATTGCTCCAAATTTCAGGGTCTCCCTAGCCCATGCCTCAGCTGCAACACAAACTTTCTAATGCAACACATTTCTTATGTGCTTAGTTTGCTGCATTACATCATTCATTCACAGCAACACTAATGCTCAAATGGCGATTTTCAGATGGACGTGAAACTACCAATGGACACATTTGAGACTGTGATGGACCTTGCAAGTGAAGGGTGCAAAGCGATCGCAACCTACATCCGAGAGGTTAAGAACCGTTCCTTGTTCTCGGCCGCCCTTGCTCAATTACATCTCCAGACTTGTTGTCCTACCGTTGGACACACTGAAACCTTATTGTTGTGTACAACATTGATTTCCCATTGTATGGAACCTGAATGTCGATTGGTTGTGCTGTGATGCTGAAGCAGGTGCTATTGGAGAACACGAAGCAGCTGGAGTGTCAGCGAGGCTAGTTAAACCTAGCAGGTGGAGGCCATTGAACGAGAGCGTGTAGCACTTGAAGGCGGATCTTTTGTGTAACATAGATTGATGGCTTATCTGCCTAGCACAGACACTGAACCTGTCAAAGATAGCTGGACCATCATTTCCCCTCCTAACGTAAATGTTGTGGCGCACAGGAGATGACATCTTGATTATGTGAAACTTTGATGTTGAACTTGGTATCCATGTTGTACTTTTGAAAATGTTTTAACATGGTGCAAATTTAACTTAAATAGCAGACGGAGTATAGTACATACATACCCAGCTTGACATGTTGTGAAAGCATTTCTACTTCTTTTATGATGGATGATGAAAAATTTTTTTGACTGAAAAACTCTTATAGAAGAAAGCATATGTATGCTGCTATCATTCTGCCTGCATCATCACCAAATGGCAACGCAGCTCCATCACACCATTTTGCTGGCTGCAGTCAAATACTCCCTCCGTTTTTTATTTACTCCCCATATTAGCTTTGATTGAAGTCAAACTTTATAAGGTTTGTAGAAAACAATATGAATATTTACAATAACAAATTTGTATGATGTGAAAATATATGCAATGATGAATCCGATGGTATTGATTTGGTAGTTAATATACTATTTTTCTACAAACTTGTTGAAATTATACAAAGTTTGACTTTAGACAAACCTAATATACGGAGTAAATAAAAACAGAGAGAGTATTATTCTTTCTTGAAGACACAAAAGGAGCTATAATAAATACATCAGTTTCGTTCACAACAATGGAGCCAAAGTTACAACATGACACACGTCTACATAATTTATATCAATAGGGTTTGAATCAACAGAGGAACAATATACTGAACTGATGATATGGACACAAAGGGAACAGCAAGCACACTATTAAACCGGCACGCAGGCCGCCAAGTTAGTGTTGGGTAAGCACACTATTACCGACAGGAAACGATGACATGGTAGCATTGTTCTCCTGGCCCGTGGCATCCACGCTAGTGTGTCGCGTGAACTCCTCAGGCGTCATGTGTGTGCCATGGCAAGCACGCACGATCATCACTTCGTTTCTGTCCGAAGAAAAAGAAAATCTTATTCTACCTATATTCTTCATCTGCACAACATATTATTTTTTATTTTATAGGAAATGAGGTTACATTTTACTAATTATAGGTAAACAACTCATGCGATACGCCCCGCCTCGTGCGCCTCTGAGCATTTTTCAGCATGCAATGAAAGTGAACATGGCCAAAATGTTTATTTCAAATGGACAATGTGGATTGCGGAGTATGATTGCTCATCGCGTGCTACTGACTGGATATTGAACATGTCGATGTTGAGTCGGATTGTCCCCAGGACCCAGGTGATTAACAATATGAAGGATGACTCTGGTGGTGGGCCGGCCCATGTAGATTTCACATTTTATTTCCCCTGGTTGAATTAAAAAAAACAAAAAATCACAAAAGGCGAAGAAATACGTGAATTCAAAAAAGTTCATGGATTTTGAAAAAAGATCATGAATTTGGAAAAAAGTTGACACGGAAACCATCATTGGGTGTCGTTTACACAGCCGCCGACACGGAGCTCACTCAAGGCAGGGCGCTGTCGACACGGAACCCGTTCAAGAAAGGACATTGTCTATTCCACGACGGAACTCGCCCAAGGCGAGATATCGTCTACACTAGCGCCGACACGAAGCTCACGCTAGGCAGGGCGTCGTCTACACCATCGCTGACATAGAGCCTATCCAAGGCGGGGTGACGTCTAGGTTGTCGCCGACATGATCCATCGTTTGGGTGTCATTTACATCCGCTCTCCTCTTCACTTCACCACCACAACACCATCGGCTACACTAAGCATACTGAGAAGAATAGATCCAATTGTACCAGCTTAATTGGAGATGGTATGCAACTTCAACCCATGGACGCGAATAATCAAGAGCCAAAGTGACAAAGAGGCCTCAACCATTCTAGTATGTTATTTCAGATCTGAATTATATAGAAGAAAACGCTGGAGGCGCGGATGTCACCATTGGCATTCTTGCAAAGATGGCCAAAGTGACTCTTCTGCAGGTTACAGAACGATCATAAACTTTGATTGCTCCAAATTTCAGGGTCTCCCTAGCCCACGCCTCATATGCAACACAAACTTTCTGATGCAACACATTTCTTATGTGCTTAGTTTGCTGCATGACATCATTCATTCACAGCAACACTAATGCTCGAATGGCGATTTTCAGATGGACGCGAAACTACCAATGGACACATTTGAGACTATGATGGACCTTGCAAGTGAAGGGTGCAAAGCGATCGCAACCTACATCCGAGAGGTTAAGAACCGTTCCTTGTTCTCGGCCGCCCTTGCTCAATTACATCTCCAGACTTGTCGTCCTACCATTGGACGCACTGAAACCTTATTGTTGTGTACAGCATTGATTTCCCATTGTATGGAACCTGAATGCCGATTGGTTGTGCTGTGATGCTGAAGCAGGTGCTATTGGAGAACACGAAGCAGCTGGAGTGTCAGCGAGGCTAGTTAAACCTAGCAGGTGGAGGCCATTGAACGAGAGCGTGTAGCACTTGAAGGCGGATCTTTTGTGTAACATAGATTGATGGCTTATCTGCCTAGCACAGACACTGAACCTGTCAAAGATAGCTGGACCATCATTTCCCCTCCTAACGTAAATGTTGTGGTGCACAGGAGATGACATCTTGATTATGTGAAACTTTGATGTTGAACTTGGTATCCATGTTGTACTTTTGAAAATGTTTTAACATGGTGCAAATTTAACTTAAATAGCAGACGGAGTATGGTACATACAGCCCCAGGTTGACATGTTGTGAAAGCATTTCTACTTCTTTTATGATGGATGATGAAAATTTTGTTTGACTGAAAAACTCTTATAGAAGAAAGCATATGTATGCTGCTATCATTCTGCCTGCATAATCACCAAATGGCAACGCAGCTCCATCACACCATTTTGCTGGCTATAGTCAAATACTCCCTCCGTTTTTTATTTACTCCCCATATTGGCTTTGATTGAAGTCAAATTTTATAAGGTTTGTAGAAAAAAATATGAATATTTACAATAACAAATTTGTATGATGTGAAAATATATGCAATGATGAATTTGATGGTATTGATTTGGTAGTTAATATAGTATTTTTCTACAAACTTGTTGAAAGTATACAAAGTTTGACTTTAGACAAACCTAATATACAAAGTAAATAAAAGCAGAAAGAGTATTATTCTGCCTTGAAGACACAAAAGGAGCTATAATAAATATATTAGTTTCGTTCACAACAATGGAGCCAAAGTTACAACATGACACACGTCTACATAATGTATATCAATATGGTTTGAATCAACAGAGCAACAATATACTGAACTGATGATATGGACACACAAAGGGAGCAACAAGCACACTATTAAACAGGCACTCAGGCCGCCGAGTTAGTTTTGGGCAAGCACACTATTACCGACAGGAAACACTGACATGGTAGCATTGTTCTCCTGGCCCGTGGCGTCCACGCTAGTGTGTCGCGTGAACTCCTCAGGCGTCATGTGTGTGCCATGGCAAGCACACACGAATCTTCACTTCGTTTCTGTCTGAAGAAAAAGAAAATCTCATTCTACCTATATTCTTCATTTGCACAAGATAATTTTTCATTTTATAGGAAATGAGGTTTCATTTTAGTAATTATAGGGAAACAACTCATGCGATACGCCCCGCCTCGTGCGCCTCTGAGCATTTTTCAGCATGCGAGGAAAGTGAACATGGCCAAAATGTTTATTTCAAATGGACAATGTGGATTGTGGAGTAAGATTGCTTATCGCGTGCTACTGACTGGATATCGAACATGTCGATGTTGAGTCGGATTGTCCCCAGGACCCAGGTGATTAACAACATCAAGGATGACTCTGGTGGTGGGCCGGCCCATGTAGATTTCACATTATTTCCCCTGGTTGAATTAAAAAAACAAAAAATCACAAAAGGCGAAGAAATACGTGAATTCAAAAAAGTTCGTGGATTTTGAAAAAAGATCATGAATTTGAAAAACAGTTGACACGGAAACCATCATTGAGTGTCGTTTACACAGCCGCCGACACAGAGCTCACTCAAGGCAGGGCGCCGTCGACACGGAACCCGTTCAAGAAAGGACGTTGTCTATTCCACGACGGAACTCGCCCAAGGCGAGATATCGTCTACACTAGCGCCGACACGAAGCTCACGCTAGGCAGGGCGTCGTCTACACCATCGCTGACATAGAGCCTATCCAAGGCGGGGTGACGTCTAGGTTGTCGCTGACATGATCCATCGTTTGGGTGTCATTTACATCCGCTCTCCTCTTCACTTCACCACCACAACACCATCGGCTACACTAAGCATACTGAGAAGAAGAGATCCGAGTGTACCGGCTTAATTGGAGATGGTATGCAACTTCAACCCATGGGCGCGAATAATCAAGAGCCTTTCAAGTCCCAGTGAACCAGAACACACGGTTGCCCAACTCACATCGACCATGGCCATGGTGCTTATTAATTTGTTAAGGGACCGTGCTTTATTTCTCCAAAATACAAGTTTCCCTGTATTTTATCTGGGCACTTAAGTACACTAAAACGCCTACATTATTTTATTTTGTGTTCGTGTCAAACACTAGTATTTGCATTGTTCGATTTCATGTACTCCCTTTGTTCATAAATATAAGGTGTTCTAACTTTTTCTAAACTGGATATATCTAGATACGTTTCAGTGTGTTGGTTCACTCATTTCAGTCTACATGTAGTTCCTTGCTCAAATAGCCAAAACATGTTATATTTGTAAATGAAGGGAGTAAGAATTAGCCATGACGAGGTTTCTCTTTTGGACCAAAAGACGGACCATGAGTATTGTCAGCCTGCATGCACCTCCGTTCTGTAACACTGCCTCGTCGTCCACTTTGCGGCTAAGGGCATCTCCAGCCGTTGGCCCTTCAGGAGGGGCAAAAAATCGCCCCTGGACGCACCGGCGCTAAATCGCGCACATGTCCTCCAGTCGCGGCTCCCCACGGGTTTTTAAAATGTTTAAATTTGGCGCAAACACAACGCAAATACGGACGAGTTCGTTCAAATTTAAACATATTTTACAAAAAAAAGAAAAAAACTACCGCGGGCTACCCCGCCGTCTCCCTCGCCGCCCGCCCACGCGGTTCTACATGCCGAGGAGGCTGTAGAACCGCGTGTAGTCACCGCCGCCGTCGTCGTCGTCGCCCCGCCTACGCCTTCGCCGTCCCTGCTGCATCCCTCCCCCGGTTGGCGCGACGGGTTGGACGGTCCGGGGGCGTCGTCGTCGTCGCAATCGAGGACGACGACACCGTCCTCGTCCTCGCGTCCACGTTTGCGGGCGGCGATCTCCTCCAGGGCCCGGCGCTGCCGGATCATCTCCTTGCGCAGGTAGTCGTCGCGCGGCCACCGCATGGCGTCCTCGTCGGAGAAGCCGCGCCGGGCTATCTCCTCGTACTCCGGGGGGAGGCTGGACTCCACCTTGGGCTCGACGAGGGCGCCGGAGCTGCGGGTACGCGCGCTGACAGGCGTGTCCTGTGGCTCCGGCTTGACGGGGCGGAGGTGGAGGCAGGGAGAGCCGCCGGACGAGGAGGAGGACACCCCGGTCTCCATGCGCCTCGGCGTCCAGGAGCTTCCCCGGCGGCGTGAGAAGGACGGGGGAGCGGGGTACTCGAGGCGCGGCGTGTTGCCACCCTCGATGTACTCGAGGACGGACTCCAACGTGCGCCCGGGCACGTCCCACCACCGACACCGCCGGCGGCGTTGAACCTGCCGGAGGGCACGACGCCATTGGTGGCCTCGAGCTGCTCGTCGTGCCGGCGGCGGAAGTACGGCTCCCAGATTGGGCTGTCGGGGACGTACCGGGGCCCCTCCCTCGCCGCACGCGGCAGGGACGAGCGGATGCGTGCGATCTCCGCACGCCGCACCGCGCCGGTGGGTACCGGGGGCACTGGCACGGCGGCGGCGCTGATCCTCCACGCCCTGGCACCCGCATGTCCGGCGGGACCGGGTACTCGGCCTCGAAAAGGAGGCGAGCCTCGTCCTCGTGCAGATAACGGCGCCCGAATCCGTTCGCCGCCGCGCCGTCGCCTGGGAAACGCTCGGCCATGCTTTCTCAACTGGTGACGGCGAGAGGAGGAAAGGGGGAGAAATGAGCTCGTCGTCGGTGGATGATCGGGGTGAGTCTCTCCGGCGCGCTTGCAGTCGGCTTTTATAGGCGGAGACGCCGCGCGGTAGGCTTGGCCGGTGCGTTACGCGTGGCGTGATTGCATGGCGGCCGAGGGACGCGTCACCCAGCCTTCACTGCGCCGCCCGTGAGGCATCAATGGAGGCTGACCGGCGCGGCAGCGCGCGGCAGCTTTGGCATTGATTCGCCGCGGGAAACGAGGCGATGAGGACGACGAAGGGGCGAGAAGAGAGTAGAGTCGTCGACGCGGCGGGCCCGCGGCTCTTCGCGCCAAAACCGATTCGCCCGGCGCCCACGAGCGACCCCCAGCGCGCCGGGTTCGGGTTGGGTCCGCCGGCGCCAATTTCGGTCCGAGCCGGCGAAAACTGGGCTCTTGGGGGCGCGACTGGGCCGATTTTTTGGCGCCGGCGGACGAAAAAACGCCTGGGGGACCTTCTTGAGAGCGCGGCTGGAGATGCCCTAAGCTCCTGCAACAGGCTGCACTTGACGTCGGACCGCTTGCTCTCTCTCTCTTCTCTGTTGGGAGGCCAGGAGCTATCTGCTCCGAGTCTCTATTCTAGTCTCTAGAGGAGTACTCCTCCTCCTCCTCCTCCTCCTCCTACTACTACTACTACTACTACTACTACTACTACTATTACTACTACTACTACTACTACTACTCCCTCCGGTCCTTTTTACTTTGCATATAAGGATTATCTCAAGTCAAACTTCGTAAAGTTTGACCATATTTATATGAAAAAATATTAACATCTATAATGTTAAATTTATACAATATGAAAAGTAAAGTCATGATGCATCTAATGTTGTTGATTTCACATTCTAAATATTTATATTTTTTTTATAAACTTGGTCAAAGTTTACGAGGTTTGACTTCAGACAAATTTTATATGCGAACTAAAAAGGACCGAAGGGAGTACTATCTTTCCCTAATATATATTATATATATTATTTATTAATTTAATAATAAAGCACGGATTGACTCTGTGGGTTCATCGTCACAATACGCTTTTTCCTGTGATTTTACGCTTTCAGTTTAAATTTAAAACATATTTGAGGTGGTACTAAATTTTGTGCGTCAAGGTGTTTTTACAAAAAGATCCATGTGGTTTTTATTATGAATTAACCCGCAGTCATTTTTTCATCCGTTCCACCCGTCACGGGAAAATCCCCGCATGTATGAACCCACCTCGCTCATCGAGAGCGAGTTCTACCGATTTATATAGGTTTCTATGTAATCTGCAACATCAAGCAAAGCTGTACGGGAATCAGCAAACAACAGCGATCTAAGATAAGAGATAGAGATTTGGGGATCGGGGTACGTATGGTTCGATCGGTGTTGGCCTATGCTTCCGGCCTTACTGGGCTGGTCAGGTGGGCCTATGCTGCCGGCCTTGCTGGGCTGCGCGAGCTCCCTCTACTAGAAAATAAATAGAGAGGAAATCTTACAAGGGAAATATTTTCTGGACTTAGAAAAAAAATTAGTTTTTTTGGAATTGGTTTGAGGATTTTTTGAAAGATGAAAATTTGGACAAGTTTGAATAAAATTCAAACACGTTTGAATTTAGAAAACTCTTTAGAAATGGGATGGATTTTTGGACAAGTTTGAGTAAAATTAAAAAAAAGATGAATTTAGAAAACCCTTTAGATGGAATCCAAATGGGCTGGAAGATCAACATAAAACCACAGAATTTGCACACCAAATAATGCATACAGTATCTACGTTTAATAATCGTCGACCTTTTATAATTCTCGACTGACGGAAGAAAAAATGACGGATGGACAAGAAACCAAAGATACCCCTATCGAATAAAAATGGACTAAAACACCATTAAACAAGGAAGTCCCATGAAAAGAGACCTGTCAGGTTGGAGGAGCAGAATAATTAGGCCTTAGCTCCAAACAGACTGGACAATGAAGCACATTTGTACTTCATTTTCATTAGATACGAGATTCTGTTAAAAATAAGGGGACGCGTCTAATAAAGGGTCGCGTGTATTCATATAAAAAAGGGGTCACCTGTATTAATACCACTTCACCGATTTACATAAAATGAATACCAATTTATATATGTCAGCAAGTACACAATGGACAAGCCTTCTTGGAAGTTGAACAAAACATAAGAGGTGCTGGTACCATTTCTAATCTAAGAAAGGAACAAATAAGGACATGTGTGGCAAGCAATAAAAGAGAGGGCATGCAAGGAAAGAAATAAAAGAGATTCCCAAATAAAGATCCGATAAATATGGGGATTTGCTGGGCTATATAAAAGAAATATAAGAAAGGATGCATGGCAAGAAATCCGAGGAGATCCGATAAGTATATATGGGTTATGTGCGCCATAGGAGAAATGATGTTTCGTCATGCATTAAAAACAACAAATACTGTTTATGTATTAAAAATACTCTCCATGTATTTTCTTTGATAAATATGTACATGAAAGTATATTCAAGAGTTGCCACAAAAAAATTTGCAGACGCCAACATAAATTTTTCACACAGGTTATAAATAACAAGTCAAGTGACCCGTTAGCAGAGGGGTGGGAATTATAAGACAGACAATGTTGACAAACAAAACTGGATGAGCACAGAGGAGACATGACAAGTTCCGGAGCGATATTTCACGTCGGAGTGAAGCAGGACGAGTTCGGGACCACAACTTGAGGATGAGCTTGAGGCCATGGATCGGAGCTCACAATAGGAATGTTGTTGAACATGCCATAAGTTGGTGATGCTTGAACCGGAAACCGCCCATGATGCATGCATGTCTCCGTATAGTGTGCTAATGTATCATCGTATGTTCTTGTCGTTTTCCTTTACCCACAATAACACATTATTCTGCGCATGTCATAAATAAATGAATTATCGCCAGCCTGTTATGTGCTTTTTAAAGCTACATGCAAGGCGTGTTGAAATAGAAGAGCTGGACTTGTGGAACAGATTCCTAAAATTCTATATCACCTTTTTTAGATTAGAAGAGAATGTGATATATTTTTCTCCCGTTGCAACGCACGGGCCTTTTTGCTAGTTAATAATAATAAAAAATAATAATTTGATTGATTAATTCCGTTTCTCTTTTTTTTTTTCGCTGGGCCAGTTTGTTTTTGTTGGGCTTATAATAAATAAAGATGGGAGATAGATTGTGAGTCATAATAACAAAACCATCCGCCGATCGCCCGCCTTATCCGTGCTTTGGACTTTTTACTTTTGCTCGTCTTTGCCTTTTTGTGCCCTGCATCTCTCTACACAGACATGATCCCAACCGCGGGAGCTTTTGCTTTTGTTCCTCTCTTTTCTGCTCGGAGCCTTGGTGATCACGGCCTATTTAGTTGTTGTGGTTTCTCTCTCTCTCTCCTGAAACAAATTAAACATGCCCGAGGTGAGACGATGCATTTTCTTTATCTTTTTTGTACATATATCAACAGTACCATACACAAAACACATGCATGCATGTGTGGCAATTCCTTGAAGTTGAAATAGTGCTACTAAGCAAAATGAGGATACTAATCGAGACCACAAGTAAGCAGGCTTTCCCGCGGAAAATAATACGTAACAATATAACAGCATCTATCTAGTTCCCCTAAGTGCTCTACTTCTCGATTACTCTAGTTCCCTACTGAGTCCCCGAGGTCTGCTTCTCAAACTCCTCGACGTATCTCGCAAAGTTGAGGATGATTCTCTTGCCTTCAGGGGTGATGATACTCTCTGGGTGAAACTGGACCCCCTGAAAGAGTTACATCATATCTATCAGTTAGTACCATGACAGCCACGGCGTGAAGCATGGAGTCAAGAAATACCTGGATATGCTTGTACTTCTTGTGGCGGGCGGCCATGATAAGTCCATCTTCAGTCCATGCCGTGATTTCCAGTTCGTCTTGTGGGAAGCTTTCCTTCTCAATGACCAAGCTATGATATCTTGCAGCGGTAAAAGGGCTGTCCATGCAAGTGATCGAGGATCATGTCAAATCAAAAGGCTCACTTTGGACAAGTGCCAGACTGAACAAGGAAACAAACACAACTTATTCCCTAATAAAAAAGAAGCTACCCAAGACTAAAATTCTATCATCAATACTAACTGAATATGTTGAAATTTTGACTTGCATGGCACATGCTACAGAATTTCTCAAGACAAAAACAAGTGCTCTAAACAGGTAAACAGAGCCCAACAGCATTCGTAAATCCTAACTATCATAAAAAAAAAACAGAAGCAATCATGAGATGTGTGTAATTTAATGTTTGCAATACCGGTGTCGGACTGTCAGTTGACTGTTATGTAATGTAAGCTAGAACCGAAATATCCATGGGATTTACTGAAGTGTTGAGAAATCATACTTTGACAAGCCCTCAAATATGGCCTTTCCTAGAACTTCGTCATAGTGAACTGGGGAGCTTTTTCCATGCATCACACCAGAAGGAACGCGAATAATCTTCCCTGTAAGAAAAAAACATCAGCAAGACAGAAGAACAGGTCATAAAAAACCTTGTTTCCATAGATATAAATCTAACCTCCAAAAGTCTCTCCAATGCATTGCAGACCCATGCAAACTCCGAATATTGGGATGGTTGGCCTGAGTTCCAGAACAGTCTGCAATGATATACCTGAATCTTGTGGTTCGCCTAAAGAAATATGAATGCAATTGTTAAGTTCAGAAACTTAAAGCAGTTATGAGATTCAAGAAGAGAAACTTACCAGGCCCTGGAGAAATAAGTATTCCTCGTGGCTTCATCCTAGAAGAGATTTTTAAAAAGGAACATCAGCAGCAAAGTTGTAATATATATAACCCCATTAGATGGATCAGACAGAAAATAAATCGTACTTGAACATGTGCCCAGAGAACTATACCTCTTTACATCCTCTATGGTAAGTTCATCATTACGGTACACCTCAAAATGTACTCCAAGCTCCCCCATATACTGTATCAAACACTCAATTTCAGCAAGACTTGTATTCTCATAGCATGTGTTCATGCCATATTAATGTACACAAATAAACTTAACCATCTCATAAGCATGTGCTTCTGAAGATTTTTTTCCCATGGCCCATATTATTCTAACATCTAAACAAATTGTTCCTTTATATGCCCCTCATCAAAAACAATTGTTCCTTTATATGTTGTATCGCTCCTTAGTCCTTGCTACATATTTTCTTCAGCAATTGTAAGAGACAACATGCTCAAGACATGCAAACACGATTTTTTTACTATAGCAAACACATTATTTCCAGGAATGTTTTTTCACAACAAAAACTAAATACATATCACTACCACTCATGACTGTATACCTATCATGCTAACTTGGGTGACCTAATCAAGATATACACAGATAATATTTCCCAATAATATACTTTTGTGGTCCCTGTTACATATTAAAATAACCTTTAACAAGTCAATTTTGACTAATTTAGCGAACCAGTTTAAATGATACTCCCTCTGTAAAGAAATATAAGAGTGTTTAGATCACTAAAGTAGTGATCTAAACGCTCTTATATTTGTTTACGGAGGGAGTACATGCTATACCGTTGTGTAAGTTTGTTCTGGTAGAAGATTTTCTGTACCATTCTAAATGACAAATACTTGAAAAAGAAGTCACCACTTGAAGATATTCCACTGAATGCATTCTTGATTCTAATTTGGACATTCCAGACAAGGAGTGGTACACCGAAGGGGCACATTGAGAAATGGAAAAATCTTTTAATAGTTCCAAGGAACCAACTTTGTACTTGTAACTAAATTTCCCTTGCGGCATTGGTTACCAATCAGTTATCATCTGTTTTCAACAATTTGTAGGACAAGTACGTAGACATTAACAGAATGTGTAGTACATTCATGCTACTTTTCAAATGTAGAAATACATTTATGTAAGATCTTCAAACAATCACCTATAAAATCATTTGATCTTAGTGCAAAGAATACAGGCGAAACAAAAGTAAATTATAACAGAATCCATGACTTTAACCACTACCTGTGAAACCATATACATATACCTGGCACAGGTTGTAGGTAAAGCTATCGTAGTTGTCGATAACGATGATGGGCTTCTTCACCGGTGCCGGTGCGGTCGACCCGGCGGCAGCGACCACCGGCTTCATGGCCCTCCTACCATTGAGGGCCAACAAGCCTTTCTCAGGACCTGTGGGGGGGTGAGGGAGGGGATCCAATCAATGCAAGATACGGTAGACCCGCATCAAAATGGAGGCATAAAACATGGAGCGATTCGTACGGCGAGTCGCGGGAAGGCGCGCGAAACCGGCGGCGGGGGATGTCGCCCCAGAGCACAACGCAGTGCCGGTGGTTGCCGGTGAAGAGGCCACGGCGAGGTGGGAGCAGGCCATACCGGCGAGGAGGGGGAGGTGGGTTTTGTTTGTGGCAAGGAAGGGGTCAAGAACGGGGGAGAATAGTGTGAGCTGCGTGCTTGGATTCACTGGTTGGGGTCGTCGCGTCGCAGGACGACGGACGCCTCGAGACAGGGAATGGGAGGAGCACGGCGCAGGAACTTCGGGGTAGGACGGAGGTGCGACAGACGGGCAGGTAGGGAACGGTGCCGGCTAGCCTGGCGGCGAGCCGGCGAGCGGTAGTAGCGGGCGGCGCTGCGGCTAAGGTCGGAAGGAGATGGGCTGGGTTGTGTTACTCTGGCTAGGCCGAAAGCAAAGGAAATGGGCTGCTAGGCAGAGCTGTTGGGTTTTGGTTGTTCGGGCTCGGGCTTGCCCTTGCGTAAGGCCATTGGACCGGGCTCTAGTCCAGTTGGGCTGTGGGGTTATCCTGGAATACACAAACAAGCAGAAAATTTCAGATGTTGACGGAGATGAACGAGATGTTGACAGCGCCATATGAACGGGAAGAGGTGAAAAAAGCTTTGTTTCAGATGTTACCTACAAAATCACCAGGGCCGGACGGCTTCCCGGCGCACTTCTTCCAGAGACACTGGGATGTTTGTGGCGTTTCTGTCACTGATGCTATTCTTGGTATTCTTCGGGGAGAGGAAAGTGCGGAATGCATTAATGACACACTCCTGGTCCTAATCCCGAAGGTATCCAACCCAACACTTTTATCTCAATTTCGTCCCATTAGTCTTTGTAATGTATTCTACAAAATAGCATCAAAGGTGTTGGCTAATCGCTTGAAAGAGATTTTGCCTGAAATAGTTTCTGAGGAACAGTCGGCCTTTGTCCCGGGGAGGATGATCACGGACAATATTATCTCGGCTTATGAGTGCTTACATTTTATGAAGAGAAGTAGGGCGAAAAACAACAGCTACTGTGCACTCAAGTTGGACATGATGAAGGCATACGACATGGTTGAGTGGAGCTATTTGAGGGCAATGATGGAGAAACTTGGCTTTGCTGCACCTTGGATTTCTGTTGTTATGAATCTGGTGAGCTCTGTTTCTTTTTCTGTTATGTTCAACGGAACTAAATTAGAAGAGTTTAAGCCATCTCGTGGAATTCGGCAGGGAGATCCTATCTCTCCATACCTTTTCTTGTTAGCAGCGGAGGGCCTTTCGTGCCTATTGAAATCTCAAAATCAGTCATCACAGCTCAGTGGAATCAAGGTGGCCCCATCGGCTCCGTCGGTGAACCATCTTTTATTCGCGGATGACAGCCTGCTGTTTTTCAGGGCAAGTGTTAATGGAGCGGAGGAGGTATCAAACCTACTGGAAACATATTGTTTGGCATCAGGACAGAGGGTGAATAGAGAAAGATCTTCTATATTTTTCAGTAAAGGCTGTCCACAGATTGTTCGTGATGCGGTGAAGGGGCATTTGCAAGTACCAAATGAATCTTTAACTAACAAATATTTGGGTATGCCCACTGATGTATGTCATTCAAAAAAGGATACTTTCAAATATATAAGTGATCGCATCTGGGATAAAGTCAAAGGATGGATGGGTAAGATATTATCGGCAGGTGGCAAAGGTGTTTTGATTAAATCAGTTGCACAGGCGATCCCGGTATATTCTATGTCATGTTTTAGGTTGCCACGGGGACTATGCAAACATATTAACAACATTATCAGGAAATTTTGGTGGGGATGTAAGCAAGGAAAAAGAAAATCTGCATGGGTTTCTTGGGAAGTGATGACGAGACCTAAGTATTTGGGAGGGCTAGGTTTCCGAGATTTGGAACTTTTTAACCTTGCATTATTACCACGACAGGCGTGGAGGTTGTTGCAGGAGCCTACATCATTGAGTGCTAGGATTCTCAAGGCGAGCTACTATCCAGAAGGGTCTATTCTGTCGGCAGAACTTGGTTCCCGCCCCTCTCAAATTTGGCGGGCAATTCTTGACGGCAGAGAAATCTTGAAACAAGGTATCATCAAGAGGATTGGCAATGGGCAATCAACGGATATTTGGACAGATAATTGGCTACCAAAAGAATCATCACTAAGACCAATTTTATGTCGTGTGGCTGATCCTCCATCTAAAGTTCAGAGTTGTTAATTCCAGCTACAGCACAATGGAATGTGAACTACATCCGTAGTGTATTTCTGCCTGTCGATGTGGGCACTATTTTGAAAATTCCGGTGTGCACACGGAATATGGAGGATTTTTGGGCGTGGCACCCAGATAGGAAGGGTGTTTTCTCTGTTAGCTCTGCATGCAAATTCATTATCAAAACCAAAATGCAGCGGGAAGACTGGCTTGAAGGGAGAAGTGGTGCGTCGAATAACTCAAGACAGGAGGAAGATTGGACTACGCTTTGGAGGTTCTCGGTTCCATCTAAAGTAAAAATATTCCTGTGGAGACTGGCACGCCACTCACTGCCGACAACAGATGTGCTAAAGAAACGGAACATGTCTACGGTTGATGCATGCCCTTTGTGTGGGAGGGAAGACTCTTGGAGACACGCACTAATCAGTTGCACCATGGCGCGTTGTATTTGGGCCTTGTCAGATTCAGAGGTGGTGCAGCGTATGGGAGATAATCAGGAGCCGGGTGCCAAGAACTTTCTCTTCGACATGCAGGAGTCGTTGAGCCATGACCAGTTTACAACTATGGTTGTTACCCTATGGTCTATCTGGTACACCAGACGGAAAACAGTCTATGAAGCTATTTTTCAGAGCCCAAGTCAAACAAATTCATTCATTAACTCATATTTGATGGATTTGCGAGGACTGCATAAACCAGCAACAAGCAGGGTTCCTGGTGCGAGCTCGGGTCCTAGGGTGGCAGAAGTCCATAGGTGGCTGCCTCCGATGGGGGACAAAGCAAAGATCAATGTCAACGGAGCTGTAGGTCGGCATGGCCATTGTGGAGTGGCAACAGCAGTATGCAGGGATAGCACCGTGCTTTACCTGGGCTCTTCTCTTGTTGTGTATGCATATATTATTGACCCAACTCTTCTCGAAGCATTTGCGTGTAGAGAAGTTCTTGCACTTGCAGAGGGCCTGGGAATTCAGATGATGCACGTTGCTTCAGATTGTGAGGAAGTGGTGAAGGACATTAAGCAAGGGTCGGGAGGATATCATGGTGCCATCATCCAGGAAATAATTGCTAGGAAAAATGATATGATTTCATGTACTTTCACTCATGAACGTAGAGTTTTTAATTTCGAAGCGCATAATCTCGCCAAGTTTGGTTGTAATTTAGATGTAGGTCGTCATGTTTGGTTGGGGTCTCCTCATGACCAAAACATTGTACCTTTAATTATTGAACAGTAAAGAAGGCGAGATTTCTCAAAAAAAATGCAGAAAATTTCAGTGTGTCTGCAGTTCTTATTTTTGAGCGTCAGTGTGTATTCTGCAGTTAAACACTGGATCGCTCGGTGGTTCAATTCGGATCCAACCACCACCGCCACCCCATTTGGCACGACCTGCGTCGGCTGCTGCTTGCATGCATGCGCCACGCGTGGAGGTGGAGCCGGCCAATTTACCTACCCGCCAGTAGTTCTCGATGCACAAACGGATGCTGATTCAGATCTTTCTTCTTCCCAATAAGTGGCCATTATTGGCTCCCGGATGTTACTTTTGCGTTTGCAAACACCGGCGCGGTCGGCCGGACGCACGGCATGTGGTGTCCTCCTCCTCCATCGATCGTACGTGCCCTACCACCAGCATCATCACCCGCAAGTTGAATGAACTGAAACCACTTGACAAACGAAGGTTTCTCTAAAGGCGGGAGTCCATTGATGGGTTTGATTGGCCCGTCCGCCCGCTTGGGTGTCGCGCCGTGGCAACCTTTCGTGCATCACAGGGGATGGTGCACCGGGTCGGCGTCGGCGGCGGCCGTCGTGTTAGAATCCTGCTCCTTCCTTCGCTTTATAGCATCTTCAATCATACCCCCAAGAAGCCTCCCAAACCATTTTTTAAAAGCCGGCGGGCAAAAAACTCCCCACTCAAGCTCCTAAGTACTTGTTTTTTATCGGATTTGAACAAAAATAGCCCTGGTGACCTTAGCTAACACCCAGCCCACTAGGGCACTTGTAGCCGCCGGCACTACTTTTTGCATGCCTAAACCCCACAGGTCAGCATCTCCCCCCTCCCCCCCCCCTCTCTCTTTCCTCCTTTTTCTGTTAGGCCCACCCACATGCGAAAAAGAATCTGCTGCTACTTTTCCTCGCCTCTCTCTCCGCTCGCCACCCCGCCCGCGCTCGCCGCCCGCCTCCTCGCCGCCTTGCCTCCTCGCGCCGCTCTTGCCGTGCTCGCTGCTCGCCTCCTCGCGCCGCCCTGCCTCCTCGCCGCCCCGGCCGCGCTCGCTTCCTCCTCCGCCTCCTCTTCCCTCCAGCGCCCCCATGGGCGCCGACGCGGCCCTAGTTCGGCTCGGTTCGCGCCCCGCGCGGCTAGCACGGCCCGGTGCTAATCACCTCGACTTCTTCCAGCGCGCGGCGGCCGCGGCGCTCGACGCGTTCAAGGAAGGGAGTAGCGGCCGACCCGACGCCCGTGCGTGCCAACGGCGCCAATCCTTGCTTCGAGCCCACGGCGCCACCTCTTCAACGGCGACGGCATGGTGTACGCCATCCGTATCCGCAACGGCACCGCCGAGTCCTACGCATGCCGCTTCACTGAGACCGCGGGGCGCCTGCGGCCTCGTCGTCCCGTCACACGACACCGGCTCCGTGGACTGGGTGGTCGTGCAGGCCGCCTCCTACCGCAGCCTCGACGAGCGGCCGGGAGGCCGCGGCCTAGACGCTTAGGGGTGGACATGGCTGGGAAAATTTTCATCCTCAGGCCAAAAATTTCGCTGACAGCCCTTCAAACGGCAAAAAAAAAATGTTTTCTGAAAGACTCAACGGCTGAAGATGCTTTTAGTCATTCTGCACCTCGCCGCCTTGCAATTCCCCGACAACAAAATCGTGGCTCACAGCCAAAGTTCGCCGGCATAATGTGTTCCCTAGCCAGCAGCGCTAGATCTGGCTTTCGTTTCGCACAGGGAATTTAGCCCATCTATCTGGCTTTGAGCGCAGCTTTTCTACTTACGCAGCAGTGGCCGAGCTCCTAGAAGGCAGACTGCTCTCACGCAGGTTCCCATCTCATGGCACGATTAGACGTCGACCTTGTCATGGGACGATGTGTAGTTCATCTATCGAATACCGTCTCAAATATGTATCACGTGACCAAGACTGGATTAGACGATACGTAATTATATTATGTAAAAAAGTCATCTCCAACACAGACCCTCACTTACCTGTTGGGTAATCATTCAATAAAGTCTTCAATGAGCCCCTCTAAAGTTCGAGGCGAATGAACACATTTTTATTCGTCGTCTCCGGGCTATATATACTCGCGGAACTCTGGTCATTGAATCAAATTAACCTTAATAAATAACTAATAATTTCTCTTCTTTTGACTACCCCTTTTCTCATTAATAACAAAACTAATTATTTTGATATATAAAATATTAATTCAAATGGCTTTTGCTATAGTTATCTTCTCATCCATGATTTCTTATTCCACTTCGCTCAGTTATTTCTATACGAAATAACAAATTCATTCTAATAACACTTAAAAAACCGAGCTATACGGACGCACTTTGTCATCCAACGCGAATCCATATTTATTTGCAAACGCATCCATGGGTTCATTTTCCCATAAATCAGACAAAAATTAGGGGCACTATGCGGGAGCCCGGACCTCTGCCATGTACGCGTCCGGCAAGTGGTCTCACTCAAAACCACTCCCGCACATGTTTCTCTCTCCCGCGTGCGACTGCTCAGTCGTCTTTTTGGAAAGAGGCACTACACTAGAGATGCCGCAGGAGGAGCATGGGCACAACCTGCGGCTCTTCGAGTAGCTGTAGTTCACGGAAGGGCAAATCATCAGCGAACAAGAGAACGATGATGTCATCACGACTATGGTCATGGAGAATCCGGCCTTGTTGGGTGAGCAACGGGACTGTAACAGTCCATGGCCGTGCTTGTGACATCCGCCGCGAGCGATGGCGGCTGCACAATGACGCCCTGTTCAGGAATATTGAGACGGAGGTGGACACTGAGGCAACGCAGGTGATCACGGACGGGGACGCTACTGCCTACGCCGGCAACTCCGTGTCGCTTGCGTCGCCCACCCCATTCTTGCAGGGCGGCAATGACCATGTGGCTGGCCCGGCCACGTCCATCGTGGCCATTAGAGCAACTACAACATGCCGACCCATTTCGTCCGTCCACATTTATTTGGGTCGACGGCGACAAAAATGCTGGCCCAACGCGCCGACCCATTTCCAAAACGCATCCGCGCGGAACCATTTCAGACCCAATTTTGGGCCTGAAATGCGTCGGCACGAACACGAAGCGGACGCGCGGCGCGTCCCCTCGATGTCCGCCGCGGCCCTACTTGTCGTCCGGCAACCACCACCCGTGTCTTATTAAATGTCATCACCTACCTCGGGGCCCGCCTGGCAGTGGGTGGAAGGTCCGCCTGCCCGTCCTTTTTAATGGAAGCGTGCGGCTGGGCCGACCTCATCCACTTTCAACACCCACCCACATCCGGTCACGTGGTGCTCCCTCACCGGCGACCAGAAACCCTAGCAAGCCCAAACCCTAGCCACCATGGGGTTTTTTAATGGGAAGGGGAAGGGGAAGCTTAGCGCCAGCGCGAGCTCTTCCCGCCGGCTTCCTCCGTGGTCGTCGCCTATTAGACGTGGCTCGCCACCGGAGCGGGACCGTCTATACATACCAGTCCATCGCATGGTGGCACTGGCAGTACCACCGGCCACTACAGTATCCGGATGTTAGCCTGCCGCACGGTTGGCATCTGGATGCGCATCGGATGCCCACTCTGGCAGTGCGGTGCACAGCGCGGGTGCATGCCGAGGAGGTTGGCGTCACGAGGCCCTCACTCCGGAGCAGCAGGCGATGCGTGCCGATGCGCCAGACTCCCCCAACTGGGAGCGCTTGTTCGTGCTAGAGCACAAGGAGGAGCGCTGCCGGGGCGTCCACGTTGACCACGACGTTCCTTCGTCGTCGCGCGGGGTTCTGTCGGAGGAGGAGGATGAAAAGGCGGCGTACCAAGCCGCCCTCGAGCTAGCCCTGCAGCACGCGCTGGAGGCGAGCAGGATCGAGGAGGAGGCCCAATGGGAAGGGCTGGAGCACACCCTCGCCTTGTTGGTTGCGGGGGACTCCGCCCATGCCCCACTCTTAGTCCCGCCTCCGCCACCGCCATCGTTGAGCCTAAGGCCGAGGCGGATCCCACGCCGACTCGGAAGCGCTCGCTGCCCCCCGCCCACTTGGCCGGAGGATTCCTTCACGTGGCCCGTCGAGCTCCGCGAGTGGGTGAGCGCGCCTCCAGTCCACTCGACGTCAGAGGAGGAGGCGGCCCACCTTGAGTGCTGGAAGGCACTTTTGCTCGCCGAGGAGGAGGTCGATGGCCAGCGGCAGAGGCACTGGGAGCAGAAGGAGGAGGCCTTGTGCCTTGAGGAGGAGGAGGAGGAGCACACCCGGTGAGCCGCAATGCCACCGCCGCAGCAGACACCGGAGGAGGCTGCCATGGCAGCCTACCAAGCCAGTGGCAGAGCCAAGGGGGTGCGAGCAGGGGCCTGCTCCCCCTAATAACAATCAACGACTTCTATTATACCTAGGTGTATTTAGCGATAAAACTTGATTAATGAACGTACTTGGCCCCCCTTAATAACTCAAACATGTAGTAAAATCTGGAGAAGGGTAAAGGCCCATAATAAAGCCCAATATGGTCACGACGTCCGCTCCTCTCCTAGTACTAGTTGCCCCTGGCGATCCCTAAAAAAACAAAACTAGTAGCCCATGGCGTTATTTACCCTAAAAAAATGATTAGCACCTGAAGTGATTTGAGGCGAAGCGCTGGCGGCTGCGGCTGCCTCCTGCCCTCCCTGGCCATGATCAGATTTGAGTCCGATTAAATCAACCTGGCTCCGCGATGAACAATCTTGCAGACTACTCCCGCCAGTTCTCCAGCGGCCCAGTCAACTATCAAGGTTAGCATCACTAATACCGTCTGCTAATCTTTCTCGACCCTCATCTACGCGCGTCGAAATTCTATATCCAGTTTTACTTATTTTAATGGTGATTTACAATGGTAGTTCATTTGAAATTTCTTTTGATAGTTTGATCTGCTAAGTGGTTACGAAAAGTATTCGCAAAACTGAAAAAGGTTATGGAAAGAAAAGCACCGTCAAACATCACAATGATTAATCTAAGTTTTAAGCATGTTGTATTGAGTTCCCAACCTAATGATATTGTTAACGGGGCTAATGTGCAAGTTGCCACCCCGATTCAAATGGCGGATGACTTGTTCAGAATTGCAAGACAATCTAAATTGAAAAGGGAAATATTTAGAAATGAGGTTATCTTCTAATGATTTTTTAATAATTTTTATTTTATTGGCAATTGCAGGAGAAATTTAGACTAATATGATATTACGGTACATGTTTTTCCGCACATAACTTTTTTAGTTTATCAACTTTGCTTGGCCCTCCCTATACCCAAATCCTAGCTCCGCCCTTGTACCAAGCGGCGTTCAGGTGGGCTGGGCCGCCTCTCATCTTCATCGACCTCACCAGCGGCAATGGCGACGACAAGGACAAGGTGGACGTCTAGGGCAGCATGCGGGCGCGGATT